>NW_013670129.1:33876-35816 GCF_000517525.1 Limulus polyphemus | reverse complement strand
CGTTGGTTATATTTGTAGCCTTAGGAAGGTTTTCTAGAAAATTCAGACTTACGTAACAATACTGATTAAAGCGTTTACGTACACACATATACTTTTGATTCTTACTCTAGAGAATCTTCTACAACTTGGAGAATAGGCAGGGGTTTCGCAATACATATCTCACACTATAAGCTATGCATGTTTTTAAATATAAACTTAATCTAAACAATGTTGATATTAAAATAAATACATAACAACAAATTCGTTACAACTCCCTCCTCAGAGAATCAAAAATTGGCGTTAGACAATTTTTAACTAAGAAATTATATATATACACATATACATAGGCAACAATACATTAAATACAATATATTATCCAAAAGATTATAAAACTTCAATAATAATTACAATGTAGAACACAACCAATACAAGTAACCTTATGATAATAAAATTTTATTGTATGTGGAAAAACATCGGCACAAATGTTATCAACCCTTGTGACATGGATTATCTTAAAACCATATTCTCATAATGATAAACTGCAATTTAACAGCTTTATGTTGTTGTTTTTTGTTTTCCTTTTTCTTTCTTTCTTTCTCTCTTTCTTTTCCTTTCTTTTTCTCTCTTTTTTCTTATTCTTTCTTTCTTTCTCTCTCTTTTTTCTTTTGCTTTCTTTCTCTCTCTTTCTTTTCTTTTCTTTCTTTCTCTCTTTTTTCTTTTGCTTTCTTTCTCTCTTTCTTTTCCTTTCTTCCTTTCTCTCTTTTTCTTTTGCTTGCTTTCTCTCTTTCTTTTCCTTTCTTTCTCTCTTTTTCTTTTTCTTTCTTTCTTTCTCTATTTTTTCTTTTCCTTTCTCTTTCTGTCTGTCTGTCTTTTACTATCTATCTTTCTTTCTGTCTTTCTCTTTTTTATATATTAGATATCCCACAATGGGTAACAATACAAGACCATGTCCTCAGGATGGAACTTACGTTCTTCAAAAGCTGGGATACGATTCAAAGAAGTAACAGAAATTTTCTGGTTATATTTTCCGACTAACTGACAAGTATGACAAGTTTTACAAAACTGAGAAACGTTTTGCCTAATTTTTGGCCAAAAGAAATGTCTCATAATTTTGTCACCTGCCATGTTGACACCTAAATGACCTCCCATGAGGAGTTCATGGGCAACCTTCAATATTTCAAAATGATATGCTTTGGGAACAACGATTTGATAAACTATAGCCCAGTCCTCTGAAGCTGGCACCTTTGGTGGTCTTCACTTCCTCATAAGCACACCATTTTTGAAAAAATACCCATTTGGAATTTTCTCTAGTTCATCTTTTGGGAGTGCCTATTTAAATAGTGAAGAGATCTGCGGATCTTTTTCTTGCTCAGCTATCAGTTTACTTTTAATAAACGGAACTTCACCAGGTGAATCAGATCCCTCATGTCCATCGTCGTTTCTCACCGAGGAATCATCAATAGGACAATTATCCACAAGTTCCTCGTCGGATCCAAAAAATGTCTGAGAAATACCTATAATATCGTCTTCTGAGTCCATGCTTATTATTTGTTTTTCTGATTCCATGTCTATCATTTATTTTTGGCTTAATTTCTCAGCCTGAGCTCGAGTCACAGAACACGAGGGAAACACATCAGGATTCTCCTCAACGACAACATCATGCTGAGATAAAACAGTGATCGGCTCACTAACCATTTTCGGTTCGGCAACAACTTTTCCCCCAGCCAAATCGTTTCCCAACAATAATGATACACCCTTAATTGGCAGAGTAGGTCTTACTCCAACCACAACTACTCCCGAAACTAGGTCTGATACTAAATAAATATTATGAAGAGGAATATTAACAAAGCCACTCTCGATACCCTGAGCAATAACAGATTCACCAGTGGCAATCTAAAGGCAATATACCTTCTAACAACAATGATTGAGTCGCCCCAGTATCACGTAGAATATGTATAGGT
>NW_013670129.1:24098-33565 GCF_000517525.1 Limulus polyphemus | reverse complement strand
AGAATATGTATGGGTATAGGATTGCTAGTGTCATTTGTCACAGACACAGAATCAACAGACACAAAAGGGCTAAATTCCTCCCTGATTACATCAACCTTTATATCAGTGGCCAAATCAACAGCATCGGGTGATCTGGTGAAACTACGTCTATATGTGGACACAAATGCATTGGGTGTTGCCTCCCTTTCTTTATTCTTTTTCAAACCCCCAACAATCGGACATAACATGACCAGGTTTGTTTACAGATATGGCAGACAGGCCTTGAATGATTTAAAGAAGTTTTACCCTGACTGTCAAAAAATTTCGAACTAGAGGATCTGGATTTTTTAGAAGAATCCCCAACTTTAATGGATTGAACAGACACAGGTTTTTGTTGAGATGGTAAGAATTTCTTTTTATGAAAGTGGTTTTATGCGTTAAAGTGTAATAATCGGAAATAGCGGCTGCTTCCTGTAGTGTTTCAACTTTCTTTTCATCTATTATTGGTTGTATATTAAAATATATTTGTATTAAAAAAGAAAACTGTGTGTATTAGTCTTGTTTGCAAATATCATAAACTGGATACATATTGTCATTTATTTAACTACAAAATCTAAATTACAATTTAACTCAATTTTCGGCTATTTGAAATTCTAAAATGTATCAGTCAGAATTATTGCATCCCTAGTAGTATTTCAGTAAGTTAACGAACTTACAACACTAAAATTCGGGGTTCGATTCCCTGTGTTGGACACAGCAGATAGCCCAATATGGCTTTGCTCTTACAATATAAAGAATTCCTATGATCTTAGAAATCCTTAGTTTTAAAATTTGTTAACATCATTTGCAGGCCTGGAAACACAGAAAATTCTGAAAAGTTTTGAAAGTTAGACAACAATCTGGCGCAAAATTAATGAAAATAACAGGTAATGTCCATTTTTCAATAATACTTCCAGATTATTCATCATACTTAACCTCATATTCATCAGTTCTTAACGTCAAGATCCTATCTTTTGTCTTCCTAACTTCACTGTCTTATTATTATTTTCTTATTTCTTACCGCACTCCTTGTGTAATTGATTTATGCGTGTCTTAAAAGCACTCTTTAAAGACTTCATATAATATATCTACAACATGTGTGGTCAACACACGTGTATTTCTTTACATACATATATTGTCATATAAATATACCGCCATTACACTTCGTGAAATACTATAGTAGCTTATACAGTTTGCCATTGGCTATTGCTTTGGTAACATTCAAGCTACCTGCCAAAGTAAGGCTCGGTAGCGATAATAGTGTTATTTTGGGTCGTCATGCTCAGCTTATGTATATTTCAGGCTTCACAAATTAAATAATTAATGGGAAAAATTCAGAGAAGTTACTTTTGAATTAAGTCTATTTACCAAGATTAAAATTCCTACTGTTACTACTATATTCTAATACACACTCAGATAAAGATGTATTCTCTTGTATATTTTAGGTTCGATGAAAACATTATCTAGGTTCTTTGAGTGATTTTTTTCAAAACATTGGACAAAATTTTGCATCAGAAACTTACTTACACCTCACCTGTCTGAACATGAACAGGTTTGGCAACAGCCTGTAGATCTCTTTTCTGTTGCTCTGTATGTCATCATTATATATGGAAAGTTTTTATTCCAGTTGGTTCTGTCAGAATTTTAAAAAATGCAAGCATCCTCTTCATAGTCTATATTACCAGTTCTGCCAAACCATCACAATGGGATGATAGGACGAGGTACTAGTCTTCACCACATCTTATGCAGTTCTGTGAACATTTAGCTGTTTAAGTTCTATCCATTTCTTGGCTAATACCTCCACAGTTGTCTGTGTTAGCGTTACTGACTAACAGATAAGCTTCTACACATTTTGTGTAGTAGGCAATAGCAACGATTAGTACCAATGACCTCTTGAAATCTGAGAATGGACCCGTGATATCCAGAAGTAACCTCTGCATTGAATAACAAATAATTCTCCGTTGAATTTTACCATGTTTCGACTGGTTATTGTTCTGGGTGGCACACACTTTACAGCAGTCACACTAGTAATGAACATTGTGACCCATTCATGGCCAGAAAAAATGCTGTTAAATCTGGGAAAAAAGTGTGCATTACACCTTGATGTTCTCTATTCCTTGTGCTATGAAATGTTAGGAATATTTCTTGTTTGTTTGTTGTTGTTGTTAGGTTTTTTTTGGGGGGTGAGGAGGGTAAGCTTGTTATGTGGTCGTCTTTTGCAAAGCATGAACCATAAAACATATTGTTATATATTTCTCTTTGCTTTGAAGAATGGAATAAAATATACTCCTCCTTCAGCATGTTCTGGGTACCTTGTGTCACTTTGGCAGGTGTCTCAGGCATACCTGTTTACCATTTTTCCGTGTTAAAAAAATTTAAAAACCGTAGAATATCATAGTATTATCAGAATACTTTTTAAACTTCCACCTCCCGCACACCTCTGGGATTAAACGTAAGAACTGGACAACTTTCGCAACTAATTGAATGCAGATGAAAATAATGCAAATTGCTAAAAATGATTAAAGTCAACAATTAAAAAAAATTCTCAGTCGGAACCTAAATACATTTCATTGAGTGGCAGCTAGTTTTGTGGGGCAATGCCAATGTTTGGTCTCGAAAGACCTGGTTTCAAAATATTTTAACAGATTTGCAGAAAAAGTATGTAGGAGCTTTTAACCAGTTTGAGTATCAAGATTTCTCTTGATTGGAAGATGTCACTGAAGGAATTGAAGTACTCAAGAATGTACTTTAAAAAGAGAAAGTACAAATTCACGTACACATTGTTGAGGCCAGCAAGAATATTATCAGTTACTAACAGTTTATCTTCAAATGCAGCAATCCGAAAGAAAGTTTGTAATGAATCCCAGTTATACAAAATAGGAACAATGCACTGGTACATGCATAGCCATTAAGCAGTAGCTAAACTGAGAATCTTATGTACTTTAATGTAAAAAAATTCCCGGATTTCCATGGAACATTAAAAGTTCTGCAGAGTGGCAAGTGTATTTGAGTTACATAGAACCTCAGATGGTTAATCTTTAAAAGTACTGTACATATTGAGAGCCCATCTCTGGCATATAACAAGAATAGTTCTAAAGTTGGGTTTGAACCTTACTATCTACAGGTGACACAAACAGCGCCAGCACACAAACGTTCTTTTTATTGGAAATGTCAGTCCTCTCATCAACTAAAACTATGAACTTGACCTGGAAAAAAAAGAAAGGCATAATATTAAGTCTAATTGAAGGCATTTTCTGCAAGAAATTCACTTTAAGTTACTTTCTTTTACTTGAGAACATTGTTTTCTTTGTCACTTCCCTTTTCGTTAATTTTTAGCCACTGTATAGTGGCTCATAGAATGGCTCTGAGTTTTTTTCAAGTACAAAATTTTAGCTCATAGCTCTATCTCTTGACCGATTTGAGATGTACTTATAGCCGGCTATTCCTTTTTGTTTCTGTGGTGTTCCATAATGTTACCTCGATGTAAATGGGCCATTATCATACTTTACTGGTATTTTTTAACACGAGATAGGACTAAATCTTGAGAAGCCTACCTTAGGAACTCTTCTAATGCACAGATACACCAATATCAATGATTTTTACAGTCTAACCCCTCGATTAGGCAGCTAAAATTACCACACTCCCAGTTTTAACCTTATTATTTGCCCCTACAGAAACAGTAAAAATATGAAATTGTTCCAGTTTTCCTGGACCTCAATGTGAGTTTGAAATGTACAGTTAGTCACTGTATAATGCTTTTTGATGTTTTACTTGGAAAATTTCCTGAAAGAAATAGCTTGTATGTTACAGTGTTCACTCCCTGAGGCTCCATCCCTGCTATATTGTAGAGCTGGATACATTAGTCGATTAAGCGAAATTATGATTAATTGATTAATATCATAAAATACAACTAATTAAAGGGAAGGCAACTGGCTCGCAGTACCCACCATCAACTCCCTGGCTACTTAAGTATTAAATAAAAATTAACTATTCACTGTTACTAATTTTGAACTGCTGATTGTAGGGAAGGTAAATGACTAGCGGCACCCACCGCCAATTATCTGGTTACTATAGTGTTAAATAAATTGTAAATTTACTGTTCTTTTTACATTGTGTTATGCTTTTAATTTTATTTGGTAACTGTATTATTTAGGTTGTATAAGCA
The DNA here is from genome assembly GCF_000517525.1 of Limulus polyphemus. Lineage (NCBI taxonomy): Eukaryota > Metazoa > Arthropoda > Merostomata > Xiphosura > Limulidae > Limulus > Limulus polyphemus. Next base: position 29,382 of record NW_013670129.1, on the reverse strand, counting down.
AACGTGGATTTAAGAGAGGGGGGCCTTTGCCCCACTCATTTTTCCCTGGAATAAAAAGATATTATTTAATGTCGCATTAGCAGCCAAGGATCTAGGGGAAGGGGTCTGGACCTTTTCAATTTACAAATTAAGGGCTTTTTAATTTTGTATATACAGGTGGGGTCTGGACCCTCTTCCATATTTAACAGTACTACAGTGCCATTAAAGTAACTGAAGTGCCTGCAAGAAGCCAATTCATTGTTGAAGCTAAAGTAGAATAGTTTAAGCAAATTGAAGAGGTCTTAATTGAGCTTATATAAAAAGAAGAAGCAAAGGTTTATATAGCTGCTTATAGTAAAGTGTCTAAGGCTATCAAGTTGTTAAATACAAATGAAGAAAAAGTAATGCTGCCTAAGTACATAGTAGTAGGTAAAGCTAGCATTAGAGAGATACTAGCTGTGGTAGAATAGCATAACAGAGAAAATAATCAGAAACAGGCATCACACAGTAATATATATTTTAATTCTCTCTTAGGAGACGTAGAAGAGAAGTATAAACAGAAGTTGATAAAGTTATTAGAAGAATATAGAGGTATATTCATAGGAAACTGTACTTGTAATGTATGTATAAATAAGGTTAAACATAAGATAGTGTTAAATGGTAGTAAACCTTTAGCACAGAGACCCTATAGAGTGCCAGAGAAGCACAGGATTGAATTAAAATAGTGTATATCTTGAACAGAAAGTAATAGAGGACAGTAGTATTCTGTATACATCTCCAGTTGTATTATTTCCTAAAAGGTATGGTTGTTTGAGGTTCTGTGTGGATATTATAAAATTGAACAATATAGCCATTAAAGACATCTATCCATTACCTAATAACCAGGAAATGTTAGATATCTTAGGTAAAAGTAAGTACTTTTCCTCCATGAACTTGTAATGTGGATATTGGCAAGTAAAAATCGAGGAAGAAGACAAAGCTAAAACTGCATTTGTCCAACCTTCAGGTAAATACCAGTTCAAGAGAATGCCATTTAAGGCACATATTTGATATGTTAAGAAAAGCAAATTGAAAATTGAAACCAAGCAGCTGCCAGTTTCTACAGAACGAAGCAGTCCCGTAGTAACTGCAGAAAGTGTAAAACCGGACCCAAAGAAACTAGAGGTTTGTAAAAATTATCCAGTACTAAAAACAATAAAAGATATCTGAGCATTTCTCGGATTTTTAGGATTTTATAGAAGATTCATCCCACATTTAGCAATACTAGCAAGACCTTTAACAGAATTAACTAAGAAAGATGTAACCTTTTGGTGGACAGGTAAGTGACAAGAAGCATTTGAAAAATTGTGAGACTCATTATTAGAGGCACTAATTCTAAGTTTCTCAGATTTCAGAAAAAACATTATTATAAGTTCAGATGCACCAGGTTTTGCTATAGGTGCAGTGTTATCACAATTGGGCAAAAATGTAAAAGAACATCTTATAGCTTATCATAGTAGACAGTTAGGAAAAGCTGAAATAAATTACTCTGTAACAGAGCAAGAATGCTTAGCTGTAGTGCATGATATTCAGACCTTTTTATGTTATTTATATGGTTGGTTTGTTGGTTGGTTGGTTAGTGTTCTATGGCACAAAGCAACGTGGCTATCTGCACCAAAGAATCGGTAAAAACAGTAAAAAATAAATAAACTATACTAAAATGCAAAAACACAATGAGTTAAAACTAAAATATGTACAAAATTCTCATAAAAGATTTATATACAATTAAAAAGGCCAATTGTTCTTTAAAAAATTAAAATACAATCAAGTTGGACAGTGTCACCATCACCAATGACACTATCCAACGTCAGGGGTAAACTTGGAAAACACGTTTCTAAAATAGTGCCACCACTCGCGGTCGTAACGACGGCACGACAGTAAGATGTGGGATATTGTGACTTGAGTGTCACAGGCTACACATTGGTGTGTCAATACCAGATAAAAGAAAACGATGAGTTAAAAAACTGTGACCAATGTGTAGCCTTGCCAGGACAACGTCATCCTTCCGATCCTTACAGAAGCAATATGGCCAAAGAGCAACAGAAGGTTCGATCTGGAAAAGCTTGTTATGATGTTGCTCACCCCAAGTGAACTGCCAACTGGCACGGAGTCGCGCCTTGAAGACAGGACCATAGTTCATGTACTGGACAAGCATGGCCGTGACGGCACCAGAGCTGATGGAGTTAGCTTCAGTATCAGCAAGCTCATTCCCGTGAATACAGATGTGGCCAAGTATCTAGAAAAACTGGATGGAAACAGAAGATAGAGATAAATGGGCCAGTCGTTGTTGAATATCGACGAGAACAGGGTGTGAACTAACGTTAAGCGATTCCAGGGCCAGTAGAGAGCTAAGAGAATCAGTGTAAATTGTACAATCACTGTATTGCATAGCTTCTACATGATTCAGAGCAAGAGAAATAGCATACAACTCGGCAGTGAACACAGAAACTGTAAAGGGGATCCTGCGAGCAACTTCTGAGCCACATCAAACCATGGTAGAGTCTACAGAGTCACCCAATTTCAAACCATATGTGTAAATAGGAAAAGAAGAATGGTTCAAAAGATGTTCTCCAAAAAGAAGATGGTACTTCCAATTGGGAGTATCTGCCTTCCTCAGGTGACTCAAGGAAAGGGATGGTAATAAGCCATGGCAGAATGGGCTGATCATTGGGGACAGCAATGTCATCCAATGGCAAACCCAATTGAGCCAGTTGTACCTGGATATGAAGGCACAGGAGGGAATTGCAGACCATCTGTTCTGAAAGAGCATGGTCCACCGAGTAAGAAAGACACAATCCTTAATGGGATGCCATGGTAAGGATAGGAGCTTGGTAGCATAAAGTAAAGAAGCAAACGACAGAGGTAAAGAGGTTCATGGGACTAAGTGTACAATCTCTGTAAAAAGCCCTTGTGCAAAATCAAAGCCGCAGATGGTGAGTGGGGTATAGCATCTTCAAGGCCGAGGTCCTGGCAGAACCATAGACCAACGCCCCATATTCCAGTTTGGATCGAATTAGGGCACTATAGATCCTGAGCATAGAACATCGATCCACTCCCAAAGAGCTGGAAGAGAGGACACGGAGGATGGTCAGAGCCCTTGCACACTTGACACGTAGCTGCTTGATGTGGTGAATGAAGCTAAGCTTACAGTCAAAGATAAGCCCAAAGAACTTTGCCTCAGGGACAACACAAATAACTATATCGCCGAGACGGAGCTCAGGATCGTGATGGAGACCCTATTGGCGGCAAAAATGCATGCAAACGGTTTTGGAGAAAGAAAATATAAAATCTTTTGCAGTGGTCCACGTCAGCAAGCGATTGAGGGCAGTCCAAAGCTGCTGCTCAATAAACCCCATGTTCAATGACTGACACAAGATGGGGAAGTCGTCGACATAGAGCTTATTTGCAACAATCGAAGGAAGATGAGTAGTGATAGCATTGATTTTAACACTAAAAAGTGTGTCACTCAAGACACAGCCCTGAGGTACTGCAAGTTCCTGTGGAACGGAATTGGAAAGAGTTGAACCCACACGAACTTGGAATCGCCTGTCCAGTAAAATAAAAATGGGTAAACGGCCACGCAACCCATAGGAGTGGAGGTCCTGCAAAATACTATACATCCATGTAGTGTCATAAGCCTTCTTGAGATCAAAGAACACAGAAACAAGGTGTTCTCTCTTGAGGAAAGCTTCCCTGATCGATGTTTCAAGTTGTCCATGGAGGAGCACTGTTGACAGAACCCACTGGGTAGGCGAGAGGAGCGTGTTCTATTCCAGGAACTAAACAAGATGACCATAACCATCCTCTCAAAGACCTTACAAAGAGAACTAGTCAAAGTGATGGGACTGTAATTAGAAGGAATCTTGGGATCCTTCCCAGGTTTAGAGAAAGGGGGACAATAGCCTGGTGTCAAACAGATACAGTTAAAATAACCAAAAGAATAGCAAGAGAAGGGCAGGAGAGAGATGGTGCAGCATCTCATAATGAAGATCATTGGGTCCAACCAATGTACTACCAGACCGATGAAGAGTAAGTTTGATTTCCACCAGTGTAAAGGGACGATTATAGTCATAGAGACGATCGGCCCAAAAGGAAAGAGGTGATCGCTCTACCAGAAACTTGATGGCCAAGAAGGCAGGGGAAGAAACAGAAGTGCTAGAAGCACGAGAAAAGCTGTGGCTGAGAGCATTAGCAATGCTCTGGACATCAGCAACTTCCTGGTCATTGGAGAGAAAGATGGAAAGGGGATGGGAAGCATACCTCCCAGTGACTTTCCGAATCTTGTTCCATACAGTTTTGGAACTGGTGGTAGAAGAGATGCTAGTAGTGAACTTAATCCAAGATGCATTTTGGCTTGGACGTCGAACCTGCCGAGCATGGGCACGGGCCCGCTGATAAACAATGTGGTTAGAAAGAGAGGGATACCATCGGAAGGTATCCCAGGCTCGTTTTTGAGCCTTCCGTGCCTCCTGGCAGTCAAGACTCCAACATGGACGAGGATACTGTGGAAAAGGTGTTGAGGTCTTAGGAGTAAAATGAGCAGCCATCTGGATGATACAGTCAGTCACTGGAACCACACAGTCGTCTATTGATGGCAGACAGACAAAGGCAGGATCAAGTTTGGAGACAGAGGTGAAAGATGGCCAGTCAGCCTTGTCCAACTTCCACCATGGCACTCAGGTCGGGTGGCATTGATCATGACCAACCTTCCTCATAATGATAGGAAATGGTCACTGCCCCGTGGGTTACTGTCGACCACCCAAGAAAAGCAAGTGAAAAGTGAAGGGGAGCAAATCGAGAGATCAATGGCAGTAAAAGACTGACTAGGTGCATGAAAATAAGTATGTGTTCCAGTATTGAAGAGAGAAAAGTTGTGATTCAAGAGCATACGCTCTACAGAACGACCCCTCCCATCAATATCAGCACCACCCAAGAGGGGGTTGTATCCATTAAAGTTTCTCAGAAGTAAAATGGAGACGGCAACTGGTCAACGAGAGCATCAAGGTCTTATTGATCATAAGTCTCCCCAGGAGACAGATTGAGAGAACAAACAGTGATGGTACCACCCAAGGAAACACGGATGACTACGGTTTCCAAGGGTGTATCTAGAGACACAGATAAGGAGGGAATATGCTGGTCGACCAGCAGTGTCACCCCTCCATGCACCCGTCCATCACATAACCTGTCACTCTGGTAAAAAGACAACTGCTGATGGTTGACTGTATTGGCAGGTTTCAGAAATGTTTCCTATAAGGAGAGACACATG
>NW_013670129.1:15162-23544 GCF_000517525.1 Limulus polyphemus | reverse complement strand
AACCTCGACAGTTCCACTCTATCAAAGTGGCCATTTTTTTGTAGGTGGAGGAGAACAGGGTGGATAACCCTTCAATTTATGATGATGCCATTTTTCTTTACTAGATAAATGTCGATCAATCTCCATGGATCCTGCCCTTGATCGAGTGGGCAGATCTTTGTCATCAGAGTGAGAATCCAATGACTAAGGACATGATTGAATGATCTTCCTGCATTTAGTGGCCAAAGAAGGACCCAAGCAGACACCAGAGGCCAGTGTTCGAGGAGGTTGACCCAGGCAGTCACTAGAAGGAATAGTGGGGACAGAGATTGGAGTAGACGTAGACCAGTCAACTCTATTATCCATGGAAGGCAGAAGACCCCTCATATGGAGTAAAAAAGACTCAGATGGAGGCACATAATGGTCCATCTGCACTCCCATATGTCCGAGATGGAGTAGGGAACAATAGCTTCAAAGCCTCAGGGTAAGAAATGTTATTAACAGTCTTCAAACACTGTACCTCTTTCTCCTCCACCCACTCAGGGCAAGACCTAAAGTAAGAGGAATGGGAACCACTACAATTAACACAGTGAGAGTCTGGTTTGCACTCGTAGGCGTCGTGGTCCTTTCCACTACAACAAGCACATGTCAAAGAACCATGACAAGATGTCTTTGAATGTCCAAACTACTGACACTGGAAACACAAGAGAGGGTTAGGAATATAAGGCCGTACCCTACAGTTCAGATAACCTGCCTTGGCAGAGGCAAACAGACATTGCAATGAAAATAACAAAATAAGAACATTGGTAGACAGCAGAATTCCTTCTTTATGAGTGGAAATATGTTGCACTGCTAAAAACTCTTTGGCCTTAGAAACAAGCAAAGATCTCCAACTTGGGGATGTTCTTCAAGTAGCATGAGAAGCAACCTTAATAGGTATATTCCCAATGGCCTTTGAATTCAAGAGGAGTTCACTGTGCTTTGCTGTGGATGTTTCAACCAAGATGCCTCAAGAACAGAGCTTCTTAATTGACTTTGGAGAGCCAGCAAGTCCCCTAATCCCTTCTGTATAAAAAGGGAGACATTTGCCCTAAAGATTTATCAGACAGTGAATGCAGGTTCAGGAAGCGAGGTACAGGTACACATTGTGGTGGAGACTGTTGTTCAGAGTCTTTTAGGCATGGTCGTTTACCGATTAGCAGAGTTTTAATATATTTTTATCTGCATTGGGGGGATCCATAATAAAGGAGAAAGATTCAGTGCTCACTGACCTCACCCGCCATGGAGTCCTACGAGAGGACGCACTACAATGTCAAACAAGGACACTGCAGTGACGCCAGGGTTTCGTGAGCACTATACCCAAATACCAGCATCAAACACCATGTCCTCAACACTGGTTGAGAACGCCCAACACTAGTACTCAGTTGACCCTAGCCCGAGTGGACCAGTCAATTGACCATGGGGAGGCACCCATCTACAGGAATTCAAGGCCAAAGTGGTGTTTTGCGGTGTCACAGATACCACTCAACCACCAGGATCCTCTCCTCCTCTTCACGCCACGCACGGCAAACACGTGGGTGGATGTTTAGATCCCAGAGGAAATAACTGAAAATACAGAACCTTCCCTGGGAGGTCCACTTACTATATACAGGAATCCACGTCGAGGGGTATTTATATGGTGTAAAATTCACCATTATCACAGATCATGCACACTTGAGATATATAATGGCATTAAAAGATCCATCATTTAGAAATCATAGTCTTTTGCAAGACTATGATTTCGAAGTTATACACAGAGTGGGTAGAAAAAATCCAAATGTAGATGCCTTAAGTAGAATTTAAATTGTAAATACAGAAAACAATGGAACTTAAACAATTAATAAGGTAAGAGAGAGACAAAGTCAGAAATTATGACTGAAATGTATGATAATTACAATGTATTTTGGGATTTAGACCATGTTATTAGTGAATAAAAGAAAGATGATATGGTAAATGCACTTAGAAAGAGATTGTTACAGTGAGAAGATACAGAATACACATTCGATTCTGAATTGCTATGCAGAAAATAGCAGATAAAGGATATATGGATGAGACATTACAGTAAGTAATGTAAAAACATATAGTAGAATAATAAACGTTTCTTTTATCCAAATATGCAAAAAGGTATTAGAGATTATTGTGAGTCATGTATAGAAAACCAAAAGTGAAAAATTAGCCCACACCTAAAGAATGATCCTTTACAAAGAATGCCTAATTTAATATTATCTTTTTAGTTGATAGCCATAGATGTTTTAGGTCCATTGCCTACATCCGAAACAGAAAATAAATACATTCTAGTCATTGCAGACTACCTGAGTAGATTTCCTGAAGCAATATATTTACCATGTCAAAAAGGCAGAAACTATTCCCAAGGCATTTGTGAATCAAATAGTAGCTAGACATGGCATACGACAATATTCATTAACCGATACAGGTACAAACTTCTAAGTTAATAAGAGAAATTTGTGAATTAGTAGGAGTAAAGAAAATTTAAAGTACTGCTTATCACCCAACTGCTAATGGATTAGTAGAGAGATTTAACAGAACTTTATTGGATATGATCTCTCAGTATTGTGAAAAAAGATCAGAAAACTTGGGATGATCAGATTTACTTGTTACTCTTAGCTTATAGAAGTGCCGAGAATGAATCTACACAAGAAAGTTTTTTCTTTCTGCTACACAGTAGAAATGTAATGTTGCCTATGCAAGAGGTATTAGCTCTCAGAAAAATTATCTATGCAACAGATGAAGGCCATAAAGCTCAGATACAGAGAATTAAGATTGCATTTGAAATAGCTAATGAGCATTTAACCAAAGCTTTTGAGCACAGAGAAAAACAAGAAAGTAATAAAGCACAAACTAGTAAACTAATATTAAGGGACAGGGTATTACTTTACACACCTATAGTTAATAAACACAAGCTGATACAGTAACCCATGCTTATAATTTAAGGTCACGCGATCCAATAGCAGATCAACCAGAAATAACACTTACACCCAGAACAAGGCAAGTAAGGTTTGCTCCTCGATTTGTTACAAATACATCCAAAAATGGCGTAATAGTAATAAAAAAGGACTCAGATAAAATAAACATTAATGTGTTAGAATCATTCAACAATATGATAGAATGTCTGAGGAGATATGACTAAGATAATTAAAATAAAAGTTGTATATATCGTATATAATGTATGCCTAATAATATTGGATAATATAATTAAACAAACTACAGTACACTACATTATAATGCTACCATTGGGAACCATGTCACCAGAGAGTGATATAGGTGGGGAGCGTTATTAACAACTGACGAACAACTGGACAAGAAGACACTCATGCTAAACAAGTACAGATTCAACTTACTACTAAAGCAAACAGTTAAATAAAATAACTGTTTATTTACATTGTTTTGATACAGAACTCTGGCTTATTTTCTTTATTTCAACAATTTCTCAAAAGTTTCTCAGAGATTGAATATACTTTACTCTTCCTCAATACTGGTGACATGCTGGTAAGTGTGGATATTTTGATTTTTTTTAAATGTGCATTATCTCTTTTCAATGCAAATTCTAAGAATGCACAATGAGCTTATTACATTATATTAATATGGTTTACAGGATAAAACAGTCATCTTAAAAAGAATCATGTCAAAAGTGAGCAAGCTTAACGCTACTATAAACCTGCTAGAATTAATGACATGACATCTCTATTTCTTTCTGACATTGAGCAGTATCTTGGTTTCATCCATAAACAATTATTGGAACTTATTTTCCTTTCTACAAAGTTAAACCGTTTCCTCTTTAATGATCAGATAACGGAGTCCCCATCAAGTTCAATGATAGCCAATAGTTTTCTATGCCACTATGAATGCAAGTGGTTAGAACACTGCCCATGTGAATTTAAAATCTGTCCTTTACAAATGCTTTATCAATGACACTTTATTGATATTTCATACCTTAATTCCCAACATCTCAATATAAAGTTCACATGTAATCTTGATAATCACGTTTCTAAGCTTTGCATTCTGGACTTACTGCTTTTTTTTTTGTATTTTGTGACAGAGTGTAATGAATTTAGCCTCTGAAGCGATATGGCAGTAGAGGATACTCAATTTTTGGGAGCCAAGTCACCACAGTATTATATCCAAGAAAGCATTATAAGGAAGCAGTAATGTAGTGGTAAACATGTTCTTAGGTATACATGGATCTTTATCATGCTGATGTTCGGAATTGTAGCCAGGTAGTTAGGGCACTCGACTCATAATCTGTGGGTCACAGGTTCGAATCCCCGTCCCACCAAACATGTTCTCCCCTTTCAGCCATAGGGGCGTTATAATGTGACGGTCAATCCCATTATTTGTTGGTAAAAGAGCAGACCAAGAATTAAGCATGAGTGGTGATGACTAGCTGTTTTCCCTTTAGTCTTACACTGCTAAATTAGGGATGGCTAGAATAGTTAGCCCTCGTGTATCTTTTTGCGAAATTCAAAAACAAAGAAACAGTATTTTTATACTCAAAATGTAAAGTATCTTGCAGATGAACTATTCAGATTCTGAGTGTAAATAGCTAAATTACATGACGAATTTTTACTAGAAATAGTAGAAGAGAAACAAAAAATATTTTATTTTTCTCAAAATACTTACTTTTCACATAATTCTTGTCAAGTTTTACAATTTTATCCGCTCATTTTATTTTTCGAACGAAATATAACCAGAACTATGTAATATGCTGCACTTTGCAGCAGGCCATTGTTATCAGGTTGGAGGGGATGAAGTATTTACTATAATGCAAATGCACCAATTTCAAGGATTTCAGAAAACAGTTTTATTAACAAACATACAGAGTATGACATAGAGAATTGAGAATTATATGACTCCAGATAGATAATAGAGACCCAGAGAAATACAGCAGACCAAGGGATGTTGTAAAAAATATGGATTTAAGAATATGGACACTAACTAGTGGACCACATTACCAAATAATGGAGAGACAAACTTAAAACACATAACACGAGTTAGATAGCTATATGCATTCCAGGCCTTGATTAGTGTCAAATTGATGTGAGTCTAATTGAGAATGCAGTGAATGTTTATCGTAAAATTAGTCTAAAAATGCAACTGTTATAAAAAAGGTTAAGTCTTTTGCTAACATGTCCCCAAATTGTAAGGGCCTAACATCACTATCGTTATATTTTGTTCAAAAAATAAAACTAGTGGATGAAATTGTTTGAAAATTGACAATAACTTACCTAAAAGCGTGCGGATCAGAAAAATAAAATATTCATTATTGCTTTTTTCTACTATTTCTAATAACAGATTCATTATTTGATGCAGTTATTTGTAATCAAACTCTGCGCAGTTCATCTGCAAAGTAATTTTTATATGAATTATTAAAATACTATTTTTTACCTTACATTTTTCATAGCTCATTTGCATAATCTCTCGAACCTCATAAATGACTATCGTAAGTTTTTTAAGATATATGTTTATATTTTATTTTCAATTTCTTTTTACTATAACACTAACTATACCTAATACTGTCAATATACAGTGCAATGAAATGTTTGAAATTAAGAAATAGAAATATCTACATATCATTTAGCCCTTTGTGGAAGTATTTTGAAACCTGTTTTTCTGATATGTGTAATTTCACGTCTTTATATTTTCACTTATAGTTTTTAATTTTCCTTTACAATTCTTTGTTTTTTATTATTTATGACGATACATAACCTGGTGCCTGTGGAGTTTCATTATTATTATACAGCAGTTCTCGTGCAGAGACTTGTTTCTCTAATAATGTCATTAGTTTATACACTGTCACAATCCAGGAAACAACAAGTTAAACTTATAAAAATCATTAAACATTTCAAATATTGTTATTAAAACACAAATAATACATAACTAAGTAAAATATAAAGTAAGAACTATACACAGTTTAACTGTCTCTCTAACTCCCCTCGACATGAATTCCTGTACGTGGTGAGGGGGACCTTCCAGGGAAGATTCTGTATTTTCAGTTACTTCCTATGGGATCTAAACATCCACCCACGTATTTGCCATGTGAAGGGGAGGAGTGGATCCTGGTAGTTGAGTAGTGTCTGGGGCACTGCAACACACCACTTTGGCTTTGAATTCCTGTAGATGGGTGGCCTTGGGGTGGCCCCCAAGGCCAATCGGCTGGTCCACTTGGGCTAGGGTCAACTGAGTACCAGTGTTGGGCGTTCTCAACGGGTGTTGGGGACATGGTGTCTGATGCTGGTGTTTGGATATAGTGCTCACGAAACCCTGGTGTCACTGCAGTGTCCTTGTTTGACATTGTAGTGCATCCCCTCGTAGGACTTCATGGCGGGTGGGGTCTGTGGGCACTGAATCTTTCTCCTTTGTTATGGATCCCCCAATCCAAATAAAGATATATTAAAACTCTGCTAATTGGTAAACGACCATGCCTAGAAGACTCTGAACAGCAGTCTCCACCACAAAGTACACCTGTACCTCGCTTTCTGATCCTGCATTCACTGTCCAATAAATATTTAGGGCAAATGTCTCCCCTTTTTTATTCAGAAGGGATTAGAGGGACTTGCTGGCTTTCCAAAGTCAGTCAAGAAGCTACATTCTGGGGATATCTTGGTGGAAACATCAACACCTAAACACAGTGAACTCTGAATTCTAAGACTATTGGGGATATGCCCATTGAGGTTTCTCCCCTCGCTTCTTTGAATTCCTCATGAGGAGTTATTGTCGAAAGAGACTTGATGTTTCCAGTGCCAGCGGTTTGGTCACTCAAATGCATCTTGTTGTGGTTCTGTGATGTGTGCTCGTTGTGATGGCAAGGACCACGATGCCTTCGAGTGCAAACTGGACCCTTACTGTGTTAATTGTAGTGGTTCCCACCCCTCTTACTTTAGTTCTTGCCCTAAGTAGGTGGATGGTAAAGAAGTACAGCATTTGAAGACTATTAATAACATCTCTTACCTTGAGGCTCGGAAGCTATTGTTCCCTACTCCATCTTGAACATATGCCACTGCATTACGCTCAACTGCTACAGTGGGGTGCAGACAGACCTTTCTGTGCCTCCATCTGAGTCTTTTTAGTGCCACGTGAGGGGTCTTCTGCCCTCCTTGGGTAATAGAGTTGACCAGTCTACATCTACTCTGATCTCTGTCTCCACTATTCCTTCCAGTGACTGCCTGGGTCAACCTCCTCAAGTACCAGCCTCTAGTGTCCACTCAGGTCCTTCTTTGAGCCCTAAATGCAGGAAGATTATTCGATCACGTCCTCATTCATTGGATTCTCACTCTGATGACAGAGATCAGCCCACTCGATCAAGGGCAGGATCCATGGAGGTCAATCGACATTCATCTAGTAAAGAAAAATGGCATCATCATAAACTGAAGGGTCAACCACCCTGTACTCCTCCACCTACATAAAAACGGCCACATTGATACAGTAGAACTATCGAGGTTTTCGTTCTAATCTCGATGACATTAAGGCATTGATTGACTCCTATCATCCCAGGAAACATTTCTGAAACCTGCCAATACAGTCACCCTTCAGCAGTTGTCTTTGTACTGGAATGACCAGTTGTGTGATGGATGGGTGCATGGAGAGGTGACACTGCTGGTCGACCAGCATGTGCCTTCCTTATCTATGTCCCTCGAAAGACCCTTGGAAGCTGTAGCCATCCATGTTTCCTTGGGTCTTACCATTACTGTTTGTTCTCCTTACCTATCTCCTGGGAGACTTATGATCAACCTTGATGCCCTCATTGACCAGTTGTGATTTCCCTCTGTACTTCTGGAAGACTTTAATGGACACAACCCCCTCTGGGGTGGTGCTGACATTGATGGGAGGGGTCGTTCCAAAGAGCATATGCTCTCGGATCACAACCTTTCTCTCTTCAATACTAGAACATATACTTATTTTCATGCACCTAGTCAGTCTTTTACTGCCATTGATCTCTCAATTTGCTCACCTTCACTTTTCACTCGCTTTTCCCATGTATCATTGATCATTTTCCTATCATTATGAGGGAGGTTGGCCATGGTCGATGACACCTGACCCGAGTGCCACGGTGGAAGTTGGACAAGGCTGACTGGCCATCTATCACCTCTATCTCTGAACTTGATCCTGCCATTGTCTGTCTGCCATCAATAGATAACTGTATGGTTCCAGTGACTAACTGTATCATCCAGATGACTGCTCATTTTATTCCTAAGACCTCAACACCTTTTCCACAGTATCCTCGTCCATGTTGGAGTCCTGACTGCCAGGAGGCACGGAAGGCTCAAAAACGGGCCTGGGATACCTTCTGATGGTATCCCTCTCTTTCTAACTGCATTGTTTGTCAGCGGGCCCGTGCCCATGCTCGGC
>NW_013670129.1:11491-15067 GCF_000517525.1 Limulus polyphemus | reverse complement strand
AGATTCGGAAAGTCACTGGAAGGTATGCTTCCCATCCCCTTTCCAACTTTCTCTCCAATGACCAGGACGTTGTTGATGTCCAGAGCATTGCTGATGCTCTCAGCCACAGATTTTCTCGTGCTTCTAACACTTCTGTTTCTTCTCCTGCCTTCTTGGCCATCGCCTCCTTCCTTTCAGGCCGATCATCTCACGCTGTTAGATGCTAAAGGCTTTCAGAAAGGGTTTTAAATATATAGAGTGCAAATCATTTACAAATCCTTGGATCAACTTATAAACATCTAGCGATACTGCATTTTAGGTCAGATACCTACACATGTTGTTATAAGATGTGTTGATGATGATGCATTTAATGAATCTTGGAAGAAAAACCCAAATTATTCCAAATATTACAGTATCAATTTCATGGATGAAAAATAGGTCCCTACTCAACCTTTACAACCTGATTTTGGTGCTGAAATGTGCACAAATATATGTACTGCAAGGACCATATTCATTTGTATGTGTACAGTATTGTACATATTATACTTATTATCATTATAGACATGTGTTGAAACAAAAATCCTCAAATAAACTTGGTTCACACAAAGATATCAACGATATGTCTGTTCATAATTTCGATGCAGAATATTTTCATGTGAACATTCTTTTAATGGATTTATCATTGATTTTGGACCAAATGGTCAGATCATTGTTGTAAATTAATTTAAATAAAAAAAATCCTCGTATTTTATTTTTTTCCAGAATAAAGAAATGGTATACAAATGATATCAACAGAAATTAGAAATCAAGTATTCTTACACATTTTGATATTAACGATATGTCTGTTCATAATTTCGTTGCAGAATATTTTCATGTGAACATTCTTTTAATGGATTTATCATTGATTTTGGACCAAATGGTCAGATAATTGTTGTAAATTAATTTAAATAATAAAAAAATTACTCGTATTTATTTTATTCAGAATAAAGAAATGGTATACAAATGATATCAACAGAAATTAGAAATCAAGTATTCTTACCAAATGTAGGCAACTTACAGAGAAAATCTGATAATTCTTGAATAAATTCATCTTTCTTAACTGTAGCCCAGAGACTGAAATCAGTAAGTTCACGTAAGTTGAAGTTACTAGTCGGGCAGTCCTCAAATGCATCCAGATACCTTCATCATGATCTAACATGACACATATATGATGCAATTGACTAGGATCTCCAATATCACATGCCTCACAGTTCTCTTTTTTAAGCTTTTGTATCAGAGGATATGTTGATGATATGATTATATGATGTCATCCCTTTCTTAGCAATGCAACCCTAGTGACACGCCCTCTAGTGACAAACAACTTCCATTAGTCAAGTAAGTCCCTAACTACAGTTATTGCATGACAAAGGTGCCCATGTCCATACAAAGAGGTATGCAATAGGTATGACTCAGTAAATAAAACTAGCATTAAGTTTTCAGGAACTATAGGGTTGCATTAGGTAAAAATGCATGCACGTGAAACAGGTGAACAACATAATCAAATACCAAACAGCATCTACAGGTTTTATTTCACTGTGAATTTAATTAAAAAGATTACGACACCTGAGTATTCAACTGATTAAAGTTCTCACATACTCGTAAACAAAATGATGATGGCTCCCTCAAAATATTGTTTGTAATTGTCATGAATGAAGAGAAGTTTGTTAAAGTTTCCTGAAAACATGGATAATTTCTTGCCATTTATCATGAAATTGGTGCTAGAAAACATGGCCTCAACTGGCATAGAAGAATCAGAAGATTGATTCCATGATAAGATTCGCCTAGCAGCACCTACAAGTAGTGAATTACTACATGTTTTTCCAGTAGAGCAAGCTGTATCCTTGTTCTTCTGGAAAAGGATTATAAGTCAAATAAGACTGTAGTTCAAATGTAAATTGTATATCTTTTTTTTCATCATCTTGGTTTGTGACTGCTAGAGCTGTTAATTCTGATAATAATTTTGTTTTTCTTTTTAGAGCAATAGACTGGAAGTTTCAGAACTGTTACATGAAGCTGTTGTTAGTACAATTGTGCAATCCATAGCTGTGGGCTGATGCTCTTCAAATGGTGGAGTGGTTATTTAATTCTCTGTTTCCTTAACAAACCTAGTTATCATGAATGTTTTCTCTTTTTAGACATATATGAACTGTTAATGCAGTAGCACAGGCTTTTGAATTAACATCAAAAAGTGAAGCTAATTTCACTTGATCACTGAAAGAAAAGCAGTTGGTAAGTCTAAGTATAATATTTTGTTTCAGAACTTTAATTTTCTCATAATTATTTGGATCTACACTACACTACAACCATTTTAATCTATAATCTTATGAACATAATATATGGCAATGTGACAGCTTCATTGCTCATAAAGCCAATAAAATGTTAAAAATGTCTTTAAAATTTAATTAGTTGTGTAATGCATTCCAATTCAAAGGTAGAAAAGCACAAGTTAGCATACCCAATTAATTTCAGAACATTGTTCACTTCTCTCTTCGAGTGTAATATACTTTGAAGCATTGCATAAACAGTGCCAGTGAGTAGATATTTCCTGCTATAAATGATGTCTTTTTGTAATCTGTGGTATGCTTGCTTGGTAGTCTTCAGTAGGATTTTGCTCAACAGGTTCTTCCACTTCCAATGGAAGGTCACAATCAAGATTCAGAGCTTCACTTACACTTTCAACTCGATCCAGGTATTTAATCATTAGGCTTTCCTCTTCTACCCTCTTTGCTTGTTATGAAAGTTGAATAAGCACTGCATAATTATTAGTGATCTGAATTTTTTCCTTCAAGCAGCAAATGCAACACATATGCACTGCAGTGGTTCTACTGGAACTTCATAATTATACTTGTTTTCTTTACTGCTACTGCCCTATCATGAGTGGTATAAAACTGCTTGTCTTCAATGCTGGGAAAAATATTCTGCCAGTTCTTATCTCAAATGATGGGCCACACCTTCAGTCTTGAGGGAATGGTTTTAAAACAGTGTGACAAAACAAGTGTGCAAATTACTGCTAATATAATTAACACATTGATCTAATTAGTATATATCAGTATATTTATCACTACATCCATCAAACAACATTTTAATTGTTCCAATTCTTGAATGACAACAAATTTCATTTTCTTATACACTTTGTCAAGCATACTTTTCCTAGAGAAGATTTCTGAAGAAAACTGTGATGATGGAAAATTATTTGCAAAGAAGTGTTACGTCTCTGCTCGTTTGATAATTTCCGGTAGAAATTCTTCCTGAGAAACGTCAACGATACAAGTCCTTTTTTAAATAAAACTAGTTTATTCTTTCTCAATACAACTTTGCAATACACTTAATTTAACAGTCACTTAAACACACGCTATAATTCTCAACAAACGATTCACACACTTTACTTACTACCGCTCTTGACTCAATTGTCCATCTATATCTTCAATCTCTCTGTCCGCTATTCAATTCCGATTGATTGTCTCGCTTTATCTGGCGCACTTATATACAAAAGTAGAGGGCGCCTAGCAAATACTGGATTATTCGTGATGTTCCTCAATCGTTCTAGAATCTCATGAT
>NW_013670129.1:0-11470 GCF_000517525.1 Limulus polyphemus | reverse complement strand
ACTTACAATTAAACCAACAGATAATTAACAATAATTTCAATAAATGTACAGAATTTACAAACACTACAAACACAAAATAAAATTCAACAAAGTCTCTTGATTTTATGGGATGTATCTTCTTACATTAAACCAACAGATAATTAACAATAACTTAAGTAAATGCACAGAATTTACAAACACTACAAACACAAAATAAAATTCAACAAAGTCTCTTGATTTTATGGGATGTATCTTTTTCCGTACTGGTCTCCATCTCGTTGGCTTCTGCTTCACGTGAGGTTCATCTGCTCCATCGGGAATTGTCCTATCATCGGTAACAATCACATCAGTGATAGTAACTTCATCAAGAGCTTCACTGTTTCCATTCTCAAAACCGAGTAGAGTTTGTTCTTCGACAGTGGCTTTTTCGGGTGACACATCTTCAACAGTGTCTTTTGTTCTGTTGTTCACTTCGTCCGAACTGAAATGTCCTGGACCATGATAATGCCAAAGCCTGTTGGCATGCGCCACCTTTGGCTTACCTCGCCGACCACATTTTATTCGAAATGTCACGTCTGAGAGACGATCCACTATGTCATATGAGCCTTCCCATGGATATGACAACTGAGAAGACTTCCCTTTGGTCTTCCTGGGATTATACAACCACACCTTGTCTCCTGGTACAAAGGTGACTTCAGTAGATTTCTTATCATAACATAGCTTCATCGAATCAGCAGACGTTTTCAAGTTTGAACTCACTTGATGGTGAATATCATCCATCCTTTCCTATAACACTTTCACGAACTCTGACACATTTTCAGATCTAGTGGCAACCAAAGTTCCCGACCAAACATTAACTTTGCTGGAGTGTATCCAGTGGCTTCATGTTCTGCTGTTCTATAGGCCATCAACAGGGGAGGGAGTAAGACATTCCCGTCATCTTGGTGGCTATTACAAAACTTTGTCAATTTCTGTTCCAGTGTCCAGTTGAACTTTTTCTACCATCCCATCAGACTGTGGGTGAAATGGCGTTGTTCTGGTCTTTCGTATGCCAAACAATTTGCAGCATTCATGGAACACAGTTGATTCAAAGTTACCTCCTTGATCTGTATGCAGTTCGTATGGCATACCAAATCTGAAGAAGAAATCACCAATACCAATGCTCCAGTTGTAGTTTCCTGATTTGGTATTGCATGTGCCTCAGGCCACATGGTGAAATAATCCATCACCACACAAATGTACCTGTTTCCAGCACGAGTTTGGGGCAAAGGATCAGCAATGTCAATGGCTACTCTTTCCATTGGTGCACCAACTTGATATAACTTCATTGGAGCACGTCCTTTATGCTTGGGTCCCCTTTTAGCACAACATGTATTGCATGTCTTGCACCATTCTTCCACATCTTGCCCCATACCTATCCAGTAAAATCTCTGTCGTAGGTGACTCAATGTTTTCTTAACTCCGAGATGCCTCTTGTTAAACTATCATGGGACTGACACAGCACAACTTCCCGTAATGTTCTCGGTATAACTGTTTGCCAGGTCGTCACTTGCTACCGCGCTTGACTCAATTTTCCGTCTATATCTTCAATCTCTCTGTCCGCTCTTCAATTCCAATTGATTGTCTCGCTTTATCTGGCGCACTTATATACAAGAATAGAGGGCGCCTAGCAAATACTGGATTATTCGTGATCTCATGACGTGTTACTAGCGTCACGTGACTTCCGCTGTCCTAACAGAAGAGAAGAATTGGGAATATTATTGCAGACATACTGTAATTACTGGTGATGCCAGGGCTGGTACAAATACTAGGCAATCGCCTAGGGCAGCAAAAAGTCTATATGAACTATGAAATGCTATGTCTAGGCAGATAGTTGCTGCACTTCATATTTGTTACTTCATATTTTACCAGTACTGTACGATAAGCTATTTGAATGTATTTGAATATTGTTGTTTCATCAATTCTACATAACATTTCAAATAAATTGTAAACAAAAAATCATATATTATCATAATGTCTAAAGGTAGGTATTGATTTGACTCAAGTCAAAGAAAATCAATACATTTGGATTTTGAACTTTTTAGAATTGCATATTTTCCTATATTTGGGAGGGGCACATAGCTTGAAGGTTTACCTGGGGCACTAAATACCCTTGCACTGGCCCTGGATGATGCTACTGGTACTAGGTCTCATCAAAGCAAATCTAGTTGCAATATCCACTTGTATTGGCACTTGTATTTGAGTATTCCAAGTAAAGTTATCCGAAATAGCCCCAGCACTCTGCCTTGCAATTTCTGTGAGAACCAGACCCAGGCGTGCCTAACCTAATAAGGACTTATTATTCCAACTTTCTAGTTCTTTAATTAACAGTCTAGTTCTTGTATATAGTAAGGCGTGTTTTCCAGTGTGCACAGAATATGATTTTTTTTCTTTTACTTTTTGAAGCCATTAACCTAACGTTCACAAAGTGGTGGCTAAAATTAAATCTTATTCTTACGACAGTGGAAGTCACGTGACGCTGGTAACACGTGGTGAGTTTCTAGAAGGATCGGGGAACATCATGAATAATCCAGTATTTGCTAGGCACCCTCTATTCCTATATATAAGCGTGCCAGATAAAGCGAGACAGTTAATCAGAATTGGAATCGCAGATAGAGAGATTGAAGATATAGACAGATTGTTGAGTCAAGCGGGTGGTAGGCACCATAAGTAAAGCACGTGAATCGTTGTGAATTATAGCGTGTGTTTAAGTTAAAGTGACTGTGAAAATTTAGTGTATTACAAAGTTTGTAACGAGAAAGAATAAATTAGTTTTATTTAAGAAAGGACTTGTATCGCTGAAGTTTCTCGGAAAGAATTTCTACGAAAAATTAACAAACAAACAGAGACCTAACAGTGTGATAGGGCTTAATGCTTTCAGCGAAAACTGTGCTGCAATCGTTCGATTGTGTAACAGCAAATGGGTAGCAACTGATACATTCTCAAGGCAAACGGTAGTCCTATTCATTAATTGTTATAATTGATGACGTGGCTCTTGAAAATGTCAGTAGTTGTGTTCCATGATTATTTTTATTATTTCTTGCCTTCTGTTGCATAAAATAATAGAGCAGTTGAACATTTTTACATACATTTCGACTGACTCAGTTGTAAAAAAAAATTGAAGTCGGTTCTGGACATTATTCAGTAGCATTCTTGACAAAACAAAAAAAAACTACGGAAACTTGTTTGGACATTGTGTCGGTGTCAGGCCTACGTTCAAACAAGAGCAAGTATTTCCATATCTGATACTGTAATGCAGCGAAGCAGGTGGGCAGTGCATGCTCAGGGATAAAACAGTATTTTTTTCATAAACGACACAATACACTAATCATACAGCCTGCAATCATTGAAATAACTCATGTAAGTCACTTGAGATTTTAAACAAGCGTCATCTAAATCGCATATTTTTACTATTATTTGGCTTTTATTATTACTAGCCATTTAGAGCCCACTGTTTGTACTATTGTTACGACAGCGGGGGTCACGTGACCCTAGTAACACGTCATATTCTCGAAGGTTCCTGAAGCCTCGAGTGTTTACTAGATGTACGGTATTCTTGTATATAAGACGGCCAAGAAGTGACGGCAACAATGTAATTGAACTGCAGACAGAGAGAGACTGACAATTTAGTCGAGCACGTGAGTCGTTCGTTGTGAATTATAGAGTTTGTTATAGCGTGACTGTAGAAATTAAGTGTATTGCAAAGTTGTATTCAGAAAGAATAAACCAGTTTTATTTAAGAAAGGACTTGTATCGCTAAAGTTTCTTCGGAAAGAAATTATACGGAAAATTAACTAACGAACGGAGGCGTAACACTATTATTATTATTATTAGAGATTATTAGCTTTACTGAGTAACAATTCTCTTTGTGTAACTTCGAATGTGACAGGGTAATAACTTTGTGTGTTATATTTTAATTGCGGAAATGCACTTGTTTATTTTTATTTTGTTGCAAAAAACTAGGATCCCTAGGTGGAAAAAGTATGAGTGAACACACATACCATTTAATAACCAATAGGCTATTCAATAGTACACTATGGCTTTATTACGTGACTCTTGCGTGGTGACTAAGCACACGACGTTATGATGCGTACTACAGCTTAGGTAGGGGGTCGTTAACCAGTGGTGTAATGAAGACAATGGTAAAAAAAAGACAAAGAAAACTGCACAGACAGGTAAACAAATAAAATTAGTCCTATATTTTAGGAATGCTTAAAATGACAAATTCCGAAATAAGCATTTTTTTCTATCATCACATACATGCGTAAACCCAGTTTTGAATTAATAGTCCGTAAATATGCTATAGTTACTTGACTTATCTGTTATTGATAACAGTGACGGACTGGGACTAAAAATCGGCCCTGGCATTTAAAGCGCACCGGCCCAAGTTTAAGCTAACGCTATCAGCTCCATGCGAAATTACTTTTCTGTGCTTAATTTATATGTGGTTTTTGAGCGCAAGTATGTGTTTAATAAAAAAAAAACAACCTGTAAACAGTTAAACACACTTGATTTTTATTCACCCATTTTAGTTATTTTATAGTATGTAGACTTATCTCTAGTAGTAAATTTTCACTTATATTTATTATGATATTTTTTAAACGAAACGAACACATGTAAAATAATTGAACAGGGCTCAACCTGTATGCATTACTGAAACGAAGTAATATACTTTAAATAACACCTCTTTCATTATTCATTATTTACTAAAAATTGTTCACTTTATACACCACCATATTCAACAACTACGATGCCATGTACAGAACATACATCCTGGAAAGGCAAACCACACTAATAAACAAATTATTGTACTTTACCTTACAGGCACACAGGAGTTCACTACTTTCCGCAACTCTGTTGATTACTCAATCCAAATCAAGGTTCATAAGTATGTCTTTGTTTGTTGTTATCAGCATGAATGACTCCATGTGCTTCTGAGATACCGTGTTCCTCAATCAGTTCTTGATGAACTTCAAAGTAGAGAAGCTTCTCTCACAGGCAACTTGTGGGGAAAGATAGAGTCAATAGGAATTTGTAGGCCAAGCTAATCACGTTATAGGCACTGTAGAAAATTATAGAAACAAATAGCGCAGTTCTTAGATGACGACTATGTTTTATTTACTAGCTCCATTTCCATGTGATTACATGCTTTACATTTCTCTTCTTCCACGGGTATTTCTCTTGCCAGCCTGAGAGTGTATTAATTTTCAGCTTGACCCGGTGCAAAGCTAGACTAGTTAATTCACACTACCAATTTACAGTTGTGGTTATTTCGTCAAGTTTGAGCAAGAGTCTGCTTAATTCTTGTAGAGCTGGTGTCTAAAGTCCACAATCTTTTATATCTGAGAAGTTCCTTGGGCCCAGACAAACAAAATCAGCATAGTGTTCCGTTGTCAAAAAAAAAAAAAAAAAAACGGTGATGTATGCTCTCGGGGATTGTGTCAAGGATTACATTGTGGATTTGTATATTAGAGTCTAATTGCAGCAGTTATGATTTCATCTTCTGCAGACTTGCTTTGCCATGGTTTTCTTTTTCCTTAACCTTTTGTCGGGCAGAGTGGCATGTACTTCAAATTGACAATGTTCTTGCAGTACGCCATTTGCCCACTCTACAAAAATATCTGAAGCTTTCTTAATAACATCAAAATCCCTTCCACACTTTTGAGAACTTTTTTACTCCAGACACCATGCAATGACCTGTAAAGATATCCATTCTGCTTGTTTGTAGAATTTTTGACAACGGTGATGTCAGTTCATATATTCGCAGAAAAAGTTGAGCTGTGAAAACAGTCTCGTGTTTATTAAACACAGGTTCTGTATATGCTTTTGCATTCATGCACACGATAAGTTTAGATCTAGGGTTCTCTTGATTCTTTGCCAAAGTGACAACAGTGTCAATGTACATAGCAGAATCGGGATTTGAAGATGACCCAAATATTTTTCTCGGTGAGTTTTCCAATCATAGAGTGTTTTCAATGGTGAATTCCTGACTTACATTTTCCCACATATTCATTCATTCTGTGACTCCCAAATAAACAATACGATGTCATTCAATAAAGCAAATAGCAATGCACTTGCAATCAACCCTTGTAGTATCTGACAATACTAAATTTATTACATGTGCATAGCACTAGATATGAATTTGGTCTTGAGACTTTGCTTATAGCCACACAGATATTGTTCTTGTATATTTGCTACCCCATCAGTTGAATTGCCAGTGCATTTTCTTATGTCAGTTTTGCATGAATTGATTGTCCACATTAGCAAGTGAAGCAAGTATTTTCCAGCTGACGATTTGCAATCTACCAGTGCAAGGAGCTTCTTATGAATGCAATCTGTTACATATCGAATGATAACTGAGCACTGATCTTTTGGTGTTATATCCTGAGTTTTGTCAATTTGTACTGAGAACAATCTGCAGGTCGCGGGTTCGAATCCCCGTCACACCAAACATGCTTGCCCCTTCAGACGTGGGGGCGTTATAAGTGACGGTCAATCCCACTATTCGTTGGTAAAAGAGTAGCCCAAGAGTTGGCGGTGGGTGGTGATGACTAGCTGCCTTCCCTCTAGTCTTACATTGTTAAATTAGGGACGGCTAGCGCAGATAGCCCTCGTGTAGCTTTGCGCGAAATTCAAAACAAACAAACAAACAATACTTGGGACACTCTCCTGAATAAGTTGCCGAATTATTTCTTTAACTACATTAACTGTATTTTTAGAGAGTAAAGTTATTAACAATCCTCTGCCTATTTTCCTGAGAAATGCAATTTCTTGGTTATTTCAATGCATTCACTTACCTGTTTCCGCAGACAAACATTATACTTGCTAAGAAGCATAACAAACTCCAAAAAACTACCATGATCTACAGAAATGTCCTCTAAAATATGCGAAGCCTCTGATTTGTTTCCCATGTAGCTAAGTCTACACTTGTCTATCACTTTCACAATGTCTATCACATGCTCCAGTACTTGCCATTTCTTTTGCACTTGTTCTCGGTGCATAAACATTTGATTACAAAGTAATAAATTGTTGATATCTGCACTGTTAGGCTTCAAAAAGTACACTTCTGTACAAGCTCTGTGCATGATACTTTTTTCAAGTTCTTCTATTCTCTGATAGATATGTCTCCAGTTTTTCATACCTCCAATGAACGGATTTGTTTTTCTCGCTCCGTGAGATGCTAACAACATGGATTGGAACACAGGAAACAAGGGTTCTCACTCTTTAGTATACTGGTTTTTAGTGGTATGAGTTTTATGTAAGCTGTTTTTCCATTCCAGGAAAAGAAATAAAACTATATACAAATATACACAGGACTTCATAGCATATTACAGAGAATACCTGTATGTGAAATTTTGCAAATGCATGCTGTTTGGCAGTAATATGTTTGTGTATGACATAATAATCATGTCATGCTTTGTTAGTTAAACCTGGCAGTTAGTTAAATGGCAGGCAGACTGAGCAAAATAAGGCATTTATTTCCTCACAGCACGTTAGACACTTGTGTTTTGTTCCGTAATTTCGTAATAAATAATGATCTGATGGTTTTAAACAATAACACAACTAAACATATAATTTTAATGGTTCACATGACATTTGACACCTAGCTATCGTTTTCCAATGTCCAATCACATAGACCTTCAATTTTTAGGTTAATGAAAACTAACACCCATAAGTCTCAACCTAATATCTTTCCCCAAATACATGACTTCCAAAACCTGACTGGGATAAAGTAAAAGCAAAAAAAATATATTTTTTTTTTTTACCTAGATTTATGCCTTCCCATAAATTCCATACAGATATAGTAATTATGCTACCGCGACAATATCTGCTATATTCCCGAGCAGTACCATCAATGATACCCACTCGTCTTAAACGCCAAAACATCAACTACTTGATATTAACCCCAGAACTACACAAACTAATTCAAAACCGAACGTAACCCCGCAATGAACTCATGCGACACAAACCTTAAACCATTAATTAATAAAAAGAAACTACGGCATAAAAAAATTGATCAGAGCCTAACAAGAACTAAATTGGTTAGATTTTTGTCAATCATTAGATAACATAAAACAAAACCCTTCATTATTCTGACGAAAATTTAAATACATATGTCAAGAACCAACCTCAGCCACAACTCACACGAACAAGTATATGAATGAAACCGCAACCACCGACAACGAAAAATCAAACCTCTTAAACATATATTTCAAAGATTATTTCTTAACATCTCAGTCAGACATTTTCAATCTAGAACATTACAACATAGTCAACATTATCCATAACTTTACTACTAATTTCCCAACGACTCTCTCAGATCACACAAGTTATAACATCGCACGCCCAATATCGGATGCTAAAATAAGAATCAACATTAAAAAAATTAAAAACCTCAGCCAC
The DNA here is from genome assembly GCF_000517525.1 of Limulus polyphemus. Classification (NCBI taxonomy): domain Eukaryota; kingdom Metazoa; phylum Arthropoda; class Merostomata; order Xiphosura; family Limulidae; genus Limulus; species Limulus polyphemus. The sequence goes on along the minus strand of NW_013670129.1, from coordinate 3,049 downwards.
CCGTGAAGACGGCATACACAACATAGTCCTCAACCGAAATCACTCCTCAGTCGCAGCTTTCCTTAACATAAGGAAAGCGTTCTACTCTGTTTGGTGCAATGACCTTTGACTTAAGCTAAAACATTTTAATATTCAAGATCCATTGACAAGGTGTATCTCCAACTTTTTGCATAATCGTTCAGACAAAATTAAAATACATAATTCAATATTTGCAAGTGCACCCAAAGCTAATTTTTAGTTTGCTATTGTACATTATTTTAGTGTACGAAATAAATTCGTTGGTAAAAGAGTAGCCCAAGAGTTGGCGGTGGGTGGTGATGACTAGCTGCCTTCCCTCTAGTCTTACACTGCTAAATTATGGATGGCTAGCGCAGATAGCCCTCGTGTAGCTTTGCGCGAAATTCAGTACAAACAAACAAACAAACAAAATAAATTTCCCTCAACTTCCCAAACTTATGCTTCATAATACACGGATGATATCGCGATTTGGAGCTCATCACGAAACCCTTGCTTAGCCACTATGAAAGTTCAAAAGCAACTGTACCACGTAATTAAATGGTGCAACACATGGTGTGTAATTAACCAACAAAAATCCAAGCAATAACATTTCACACAGCACTAAGAAGAAACATACCTAAAACACATAATCCGAGCCTCAAACTTTACAATATACAAATTCACTTTTTAAAAACTACACAGTTCTTCGGATTAACCATTAATAAAACATTTACCTCAGAAACGGCCAAAAAAAAATGGTAAGATTGAAGTATTTATGTAAGATAGAAGAATATGCCAAATGGTCAAACCCACACATCATTACATTAATCTATAAAAATGAACATCAGACTCATATTAGAAGTAACAAGCAACATGACAGAACAAATATACAAAACTCTACATGCATAACAATTAGGATCTCTCACAGACTCTTGGTACACATTTCAAGCGCATATTTATGCAAAATAAGTAAATTACAACCAATCAAAGAAAGTATCCAAAGCTTCGCCACTACATTCTACTAAAAAATCAGAAAAGAGGAACTCGCTTTCAGCATAGCTTCCCGAGCTCGCCGCTACTCCTACCTTCTGGATCACATATATCATATATCCCAATATAATTTCATAAAATCCCTCTCAGACCTCATAACCACTAAATCACCTTGGATAATTTCACTTTTTTAACCTTTTATTTCAGATGATGACTAGGCTATTTTAATGGACCTGTCATCAGACTTAGTTCTGTATTATTTGACTAGAGCAACATGTATGCTGACAATTGTAACTGAATATTTTCCAAACTGAATATTCTGTTAAACTATTTACTTTAAGTTTTGTTTAAAATGTTTAAATAGTTTTGTATCTTGTATAGTTGAAAACTATAGTCTGCTCTCTTTCGACACGGCGTGCTTATTTGATCACATTTTTTGTTTCGTCTAGACTTTCGGGTGGTGATAGTTATTTCCACATCCGGCCCGATAAGGGTGTTTTCCATTCTTCTTCCTGGCTTCAATGACGCCTCTGTGAGGTGGCATCAAATCTAACCAATCAACCTAGTAACAAGTTGAACTGTTCGTCCATTACTTAAAACACCTATGTTAATTAAAAACTAATTCCATGTTATCTAGCACTACCATGAACAAGATGAAGGCGAATTCCTTATTTCTGAACAAACCAGATTATCAACCAGATTATCTACTAAATAATATTGTTTATTGTTTGTTAGTAATCACTTATAAAAACTGGGTGTCAATGTGGATATATAGCGCTCGACTATCATACTTACTGCAACCTCTTTAAATATTCGGAAAATTACGAATACCATTATAAATTCAATCATGGATCATATCATATGACGTACTAGCTGGAGTACTAGTCTCAGCCCCGAGGTTTGCACAAAGGTAAAAATTTTCATACCACCCGTTGGAGAACCCAGGGATTTCCCGAAAAAACCTTCTTTTAAATTACTGGACTCACCAACTTCTAAGTGGTGCCAAACGAAACGTCTCGGCTCCAAGATTTACACATAGGCAAAACTTTTCACCCAACCTCTTAGGGAACCTGGGTATTTCACGAAAACACTGTTATGACAGCGGAAGTCACGTGACGCTAGTAACACGTCATGATATTCTCGAAGGTTCGTGAATGCTCGAGTGTTTGCTAGATGTGCGGTATTCTTGTATATAAATGCGCCAGACAATGAATCGAGATTGAATTGCAGACAGAGATAGAGACGGATAATTGAGTCAAGCGCGGTAGTAGGTAAAGTGCGAGAATCGTTCGTTGTGAATTATAGCGTTTGTTTAAGTGAAAGTGACTGTGGAAATTAAGTGTATTGCAAAGTTGTATTGAGAAAGAATAAACTAGTTTCATTTAAGAAAGGACTTGTATTGCTGAAGTTTTTTCGGAAAGAATTTCTACGGAAAATTAACAAACGAGCAGAGACGTAATAATATTTTGAGGTCTTTCTTATATAGTACAGTCATGCCTCGTGTTCGTGCTGGTTTAGGTTTGTGCATAATGTTATATACAGTACATTAAATCTGCTGTTTTTGTTTAAGAGTTTCATTAAGGCTAATAATGTCAGTTTAAATGGAATTGCATAGTCTAAGTAGTTCATATCTTTTGTGAGAGAAACCTCCCAATATGTTAGCACTTAAAAACAGAGATTATCAAAGGATTGACTTACCCGTTGAGGTGATCATTTCTTGTCTTCCAAAATTTGTCTGTGTCGATGATTCTTGTCTTATCTCAGTTTATTTTGTGTCCAGTGGACATGATGTGTTCCGCAATGGCTGAATTTTGTTTTTTCTTTGTTGTTGTCACACTTATTCTTTAGCTTTCACGCTACAAACAGGAGTCCCACAGTGTGCTTCGTGTTACACATAATTTTTTGTCAATGATATTAACTTCTTCGAAATATACCAAACATTCGCATCCCAGTAAGTGGACAATGTGGTGGTTCGGACCAGTCGCGAGACCCTCTTCCAGCAGCTAGCAAAGTCCCCTCCCCCCAGTGGCACAGCGGTATGTCTGCGGACTTACAATGCTAG
>NW_013670128.1:93916-98479 GCF_000517525.1 Limulus polyphemus | reverse complement strand
CATATAGCTGTAACAGATTACAGATATAGAGGGTGTATAAGTTTTATCATGTAGCTGTAGCAGCTTACAGACATAGAGGATGTATAAGTTTTATCATGTAGCTGTAGTAGATTACGGACATAGAGGATGTATAAGTTTTATCATATAGCTGTAACAGATTACAGATATAGAGGATGTATAAGTTTTATCATGTAGCTGTAGCAGCTTACAGACATAGAGGATGTATAAGTTTTATCATATAGCTGTAGCAGATTACAGACATAGAGGATGTATAAGTTTTATCATATAGCTGTAGCAGATTACAGACATAGAGGATGTATAAGTTTTATCATGTAGCTGTAGTAGATTACGGACATAGAGGTTGTATAAGTTTTAACATATAGCTGTAGCAGATTACAGACATAGAGGATGTATAAGTTTTATCATATAGCTGTAGCAGATTACAGACATAGAGGATGTATAAGTTTCATCATATAGCTGTAGCAGATTACATATATAGAGGATGTATAAGTTTTATCATGTAGCTGTAGCAGATTACATATATAGAGGATGTATAAGTTTTATCATATAGCTGTAACAGGATTACAGACATAGAGGATGTATAAGTTTCATCATATAGCTATAGCAGGTTACAGAATGTATGTTGTTTTAGTTTGTTTTTTGGAGGAGCAAGGGGATAACCTGGTCCTGGTTGACACTCAGCCCCAGCCAAAGCCTAGTGACTGGGTACCCAGACCCCGATATTTGGCCAAATTTTACCACCCATGCATCCCTAATAAGAAGTACAGAATTGTGATAGTTTTAAAATGTTTATGTCGTAACAGAGTATGTGAGAGGTACAACCACACTCATGAATTATACATAACATCAAGTAGTGGTAGGTTCTTCACCAACTGATAAGGATATTTTATTTTAACATGTTATTGTAAATGCAGTATTTCTCCTAGTTGACCTGCCCGTTCAGGCTTATAATTTAGGCCCTCAGCTGGTAACTATTTAAGATTACGAAATACTTTATTTGATTATGTGTGAAGGATGTTATGAATGGTAATGTTTTTATAGATTATATCTGAAAAGTTACACTTTATTCAAGGATATAAATGCCTTTTTAAATGTGACATTATCTGAGTTAGTCTAGTTTGTCCAACACAGGTGGATAAAGATGAAAAAAATGATACAGTTCTGCTTTACATTAGTGACTTTCAGAATATGGTTTGAACTTGATTGTAAACATCCAAAGTTGTAAATATTTGGATCTCACTATAGGCAACATAAAAGGCTTAGAACTCCCTTCTGTTAGTTTTTCTCAAGGTCTGGAAGTGTAATCACACTTCTTGTTAGTTTGGTGAAGCTGTGTGAGGTTGAAACTTAATGGTTGACACTTCCTGTTGGTTTAGGGAAGCTGTGGGGAGGGGGTGGCTGGAAGTTAGTAGTTGACACTTCCTGTTAGTTTGGTGAAGCTGTGTGGGTTGGAACTTAATGGTTGACACTTCCTGTTGGTTTAGGGAAGCTGTGGGGAGGGGGTGGCTGGAATTTAGTGGTTGACACTCCCTGTTAGTTTGGTGAAGCTGTGTGGGGTTGAAACTTAATAATTGACACTTCCTGTTGGTTTAGAGAAGCTGGGGGGGGGGGCTGGAAGTTAGTGGTTGACACTTTCTGTTTGGTTTAGGGAAGCTGTGTGGGTTGGAATTTAATGGTTGACACTTCCTGTTAGTTTGGTGAAGCTGTGTGGGGTTGGAACTTAATGGTTGACACTTCCTGTTGGTTTAGGGAAGCTGTGGGGGGAGGGGCTGGAAGTTAGTGGTTGACACTTCCTGTTAGTTTGGTGAAGCTGTGGGGGTTGGAGGTTAATGGTTGACACGTCCTGCTAGTTTGGTGAAGCTGGGGGTGGAAGTTAATGGTTGACACTTCCTGTTAGTTTGGTGAAGCTGTGTGGGGGTTGGAAGCTAATGGTTGACAGTTCCTGTTAATTTGGTGAAGCTCTGTGGGGGTTGGAAGTTAATGGTTGACACTTCCAGTTAGTTTAGTGAAGCTGTGTGTATGTGTGTGTAGGGGAGGAGTTAATGTTTGACACTTCCAGTTAGTTTGGTGAAGCTATGTGGGTGTGTGTGGGGGGGTGGAAGTTAATGGTTGACACTTCCAGTTAGTTTAGTGAAGCTGTGTGTATGTGTGTGTGTGTGGAAGTTAATGGTTGACACTTCCAGTTAGTTTGGTGAAGCTATGTGTGTGTGGGGGTGGGGTGGGGGGTGGAAGTTAATGGTTGATACTTCCTGTTAGTCTGGTGAAGCTGTGGGGGAATTGGAGGTTTATGGTTTACACTTCCTGTTTGTCCTCTATGTATCGAAAGCAAACTATTACCAGTTGCCTACCAAGATTATTTATCAGACCTTTAACGTACTAGGTAGTTCACCTAGTTTAATTGTTTTACATACTATTTAATTACAAAATAATGTCAGGTTTTTTAGAAAGGTACTAAATATAACTAATAATTTAATTGTTGTTTTACATACTGTTTAATTACAAAATAATGTCAGGTTTTTTAGAAAGGTACTAAATATAACTAATAATTTAATTATTGTTTTACGTACTGTTTAATTACAAAATAATGTCAGGTTTTTTAGAAAGGTACTAAATATAACTAATAATTTAATTATTGTTTTACATACTGTTTAATTACAAAATAATGTCAGGTTTTTTAGAAAGGTACTAAATATAACTAATAATTTAATTGTTGTTTTACATACTGTTTAATTACAAAATAATGTCAGGTTTTTTAGAAAAATACTAAATATAACTAATAATCTAATTATTGTTTTACGTACTGTTTAATTACAAAATAATGTCAGGTTTTTTTAGAAAGGTACTAAATATAACTAATAATTTAATTATTGTTTTACATACTGTTTAATTACAAAATAATGTCAGGTTTTTTAGAAAGGTACTAAATATAACTAATAATCTAATTATGTATTGTTTAATTACAAGGTTTTCTCATTCTGTGAGTAAAATATATAGAGAGGCTCTTTTCGTAATAATTGCAATTATGTTATTTTTGTTTAAGTTTTATTTTTATTGTGTGTATTTTATTTGGGACCCTGTAACCAACAAAGTCATGGACTCACAAGGAATTTGGCACATGAGTAGCTTAAAAAATGATCCCATTAGTAATTCTGAGGTTAAAGTTTCTAGAAAATAGTTTATTAGAACTCTGATGAGTTCAAAACTTTCATTATTTTAATTTGAGTTAGCCATGATTGTCACTGAATTCTTGGTGTAACAACATCACTGAGTTAATGTCATCTGTAGGAGAAGATGTAGGGTAGGGTTAGCAGATAATCTAGGGTGGGGTCAGCAGTTAGTGGAACATGTAATCTTAGTTGTACGTAATGTGTTAAAGGTGGCAGTAGTGACTGCCTTACAATATAACTTGTGTTTTAACTGAAACTTTATTAATTGGTAATGTTCTTACCCAACTAGATGTCAGGTAAGTAAAATATACATGTTGTGGACAGAAAGCTCTTGCAGAATAACACGCTATAATTATTTTATGTTATCAGTGTACACATGTGCTATTCTTATCAGTTTTGTGATAGTCTGAGCAAGTATTCAGCCAAAGAAAATATATTAAAAATTTTTTTTTTTAGCTATATTTTTCCTCAAACTACCCAAAGTTGTATAATTAAGATTTAACAATTTCACTTTTAAAAATGCCTTCAGAGGCAGTTACTTTTGGGTAAAGTTAGTGGATGGTTGTTCTATAGAATTTTTTCTTCTAAACCAAGAATTAGTTGTCATATTTGAAACATATTTCCTAGAACTAAGATAAGAAAGCATTATAATTACACAGACCTGCTTTATTGTTAACTGTTGATGTAATTTTTAACTGACTAAAACCTTCCACAGAAAGACTTCCACTATGAGTTCACAGAGTGTGACAGCTACGGGGGTCGATGGAGGGTGTCGGTACCTACACCTAAAAAGTGTGTAGGTGGAGCACCAAATCCACCTACTAGAGTGAATGACTGTTGTAAGTATAGGTTGATTTCCAAGATTATACCAATGTAAATGTACTTTAAAATATTAGTACATGAAATACTGAAAGATATGGAAGAATACTGGTAATCTGATTGTATATGTTGTATAGAATATCTGTAGCTGTGTCTGTGTTTACTTATATTATGAATGTTAAACTTCCAAGTATATCTGTGCAGTTAAAATGTATCTGTTATCCTTCGGATACATATATATGAATATGGTGTACATATTACAGAGTACAAATCTGAGCATATAACATAGACGTTAGATTATGCATGCATGTGTGGTTAAAATGTATATGTTATCCTTCGGATCCATTAGTATGAATATGGTGTACATATTACAGAGTACAAATCTGAGCATATAACATAGACGTTAGATTATGCATGCATGTGTGGTTAAAATGTATATGTTATCCTTCGGATCCATTAGTATGAATATGGTGTACATATTACAGAGTACAAATCTGAGCATATAACATAGACGTTAGATTATGCATGCATGTGTGGTTAAAATGTATATGTTATC
>NW_013670128.1:91322-93305 GCF_000517525.1 Limulus polyphemus | reverse complement strand
GTAGATGTTAACTTCAAGTGGTATACACATGTGTATGTATATATATTGTAGATGTTAACTTCAAGTGTTATACACATGTGTATGTATATATATTGTAGATGTTAACTTCAAGTGTTATACACATGTGTATGTATATATATTGTAGATGTTAACTTCAAGTGTTATACACATGTTTGTGTATGTATATAGATTGTAGATGTTAACTTCAAGTGTTATACACATGTGTATGTACATATATTGTAGATGTTAACTTCAAGTGTTATACACATGTGTATGTACATATATGTTAACTTCAAGTGTTATACACATGTCCTAAATTGTAGAGAACCTAAAAGAAAGTATTTACATTTATACTTTCAGGTTTAATTATATGAACCATATCCAGTGTCAACTTCCTATATGAACTTCAATAACCACCAAAAATTATTTTGGCATGGCCCGGTGGTTAGGGCACTTGACTCGAAATCTGTGGGTCGTGGGTTCAAATCTCCGTTCCACCAAACATGCTCACCCTTTCATTAGTGGGGGCATTGTAGTGTAATGGTCAATCCTGCTGTTTGTTGGTAAATGAGTTGGCAGTGGATGGTGTTGCCTAGCTGCCTTCCTCTAGTCTATCACTGCTAAATTAGGGACAGTTAGTGCAGATAAACCTTGTGTAGCTTTGCATGAAATTCAAAAAGAAACAAACCTTCACAATCTAAAGTGATTTTCAAGATCTGTTTGGTAAATATGATAGGTCATCGGTGAAACACAAACTGTATTGAACCTGAAGTGAATATCAAGAATAGAATTGACTAGATTAAGATACATGTTGTACTGTGATGTTTGGACTAAGTTGTTCTAGTTGGCATTCATACTTAAGCAAAAAAATATACTTTGTAATATTAAGTTAACTGTTATAAGTTCCCAGGTGTCATACTTTATAAAAATCATATGTTTTATTGCTTCCATTACAGTGACAGCATGTGAAGCAGGCACTTACTATAACCGGACTCATCTCGAGTGTCTGCCCTGCCCAACAGGGACGTACTCACTTGGTGGGGGAGTGAAGTTTGACTCATGGGAGAAACTTCCACAGGGTTTTCATGTATCTGTTGAAACATTTGAAAGTAGTTTTCACTTCTTTGGCCAAAACGTGGACAATACTCATATTAACTGCTCAGAGTAAGTTTATTGATTAGTATATAACAAGTTTTGTGGGCTCTTAAGATACATATTTGGACAGTATGAAGAAAGTTATAATCTTCTGAACTATGTCGAAGGATAGCTATCCTGTCGAAGGATAGCTGACTGATTATATGGGGGTACTTATACATGCTCTTTAATCATTAAAGTTAAATAATGAATTGTAGAGCCAACATAGCCATGGTTACACTTCAGACATGCAAGATTATAGATGATATAACAACATAACTTAATATTTTGGGACAACAAGGGGCCTATTGGTCCATCTCGGCTGTTCCATCCTCAAAACTGATTAAAATGATTAAATATAATAATAATACTAATAAAAACGTCTTAAACCCAGCCCTTTTCATTCATATACTTATCAAGCTTTTTCTTAAACTCACTTACATTTACTGCCTCTACAACATCTGAAGGCAACCCATTCCAAAGGCCAACCACCCTGTTAGAAAAATAAAACTGTCTTAGCTGAAGATGACTCTTACCTTGCCGAAATTTATATTTGTGTTTTAGTCCTACTATTCTCATTGTTAAATATAAAAAAAGATGATACATCAACACTATCAATTCCCTTTACAATCTTAAACACCTCAATCAGATCCTCCCTAACTCTTCTTTTTTTCAAGAGAAAATAATTTGAGAGATTTCAGCCTCTTGTCATATGACAACCCTTCCATCCAAGGCACCATTGTAGTAACCCTTCTCTGAACCATTTCCAACAATTCAATGTCTTTCCCAAGACTGGACACACTATCTAACTGTGGTCTAACCATTGACCTATACAATGAAATTATAACC
>NW_013670128.1:89618-90942 GCF_000517525.1 Limulus polyphemus | reverse complement strand
CACACTCTTGGATGGTTTTAGAGACTGATCGACTATTACACAAAGATACCTTTCCTTCATAACACTGTTAAGGTTATTCCCATCTAACTTATACTTATAATTCAAATTATGATAACCCACATGCATTATCTTGTATTTGTTATAATTAAAATCCACATGCCACTTATTTGGCCAACTCACTAAATGATCTAAATTCTTTTGTAAATCAGCAGCATCCAAGACCGTAATATCATCAGCAAATTTAAGTAATTTATTGACTATCTCTTAATCTATGTCATTGATGTAAATCAAAAAGAGCAAATGTTCTAAGATCCAAGCCCTGAGGTACCCTAGTTGTAACAGTAATCCAGTTTGACTGAACTCCATTTGTAACAACCCTCTGCTTTCTTCCATCCAGCCACTCTTTTATTCAATTAGCTAACTTATCCTCCACACCTATAGAGCTAAGTTTTTACAAGCCTTTTATGTGGCACCTTGTCAAATGCTTTCTGAAAATCCAACTACACCAAATATAAACTCTTAGCCTCATCTATATAGACAGTAACCTTTTCAAAGAATGTTAAAAGATTTGTAAGGCAAGATTTTCCTTTAGTGAAACCATGTTGACTATCCAAGGTTAGGACACTTGACTCAATATGTGGGTCATGAGTTTGAATCCTATTACCAAACATGCTCATCTTTTTAGCCATGAGGGTGTTATAATGTGATGGTCAAACTCACTATTCATTGGTAGAGAATAGCCCAAGAGTTGGTATTAGGTGGTATTTATAATCTGTCTTCCTCTAGTCTATCATTTGAAAATCAGTGATGGCTGATGTAGGTAGCGCTTCAGTTTAGAACACTGTTTTTAAACCTAAAGTAATTATTTATATGAAGTATTGGTTTAAAAATAATTCTAAGTTGAATATGAGGATAAGTCTTAGAATTCAAAGCTTTTGTTTTTACATCTAAAACATGTTTCCTTGTGTACACAAGAAATTGTCTGTTTATCTATTTATAGAACATTTGTTAATTTTAGTTTTGTAAAACCTCTGAATACTTTTTAATAGTATGGCTGACAACACTGTGACTTTCTCCTTACTGTCAAAAATGTCAATATTCTGTTAACATGCTTAACCTGTAAGTAAATATTTACTGTCTCTACGAAACATATTGTTAACATGCTTGACCTGTAAATCACATTTCACTGTCTCTAAGGAACCTTTTAGAGTGGTACCTTTGGAGCAGGGTATGTTAGCCTTGATTTTTTACATGACATGTCTTTTAAAATGGTACTTTAGAGCAAAATATACACTACTTGAACATGGGTTCAAAACATTGACAA
>NW_013670128.1:78403-89350 GCF_000517525.1 Limulus polyphemus | reverse complement strand
TTGGTGCAGGAAGGGTGTGTTTAGTGACTAGTAGTAATTGTTGGTGCAGGAAGGGTGTGTTTAGTGACTAGTAGTAATTGTTGGTGCAGGAAGGGTGTGTTTAGTGACTAGTAGTAATTGTTGGTGAGGAAGGGTGTGTTTAGTGACTAGTAGTAATTGTTGGTGCAGGAAGGGTGTGTTTAGTGATTAGTAGTAATTGTTGGTGCAGGAAGGGTGTGTTTAGTGATTAGTAGTAATTGTTGGTGCAGGAAGGGTGTGTTTAGTGATTAGTAGTAATTGTTTTATTTTCTCATTCTTTACTTTTTATTTCGTTTCCCCAATGGGCTATTGATAGTGAAAAGTAATTTAAAATGTGGTAAAGCCTCCAATATATACTCTTAGTTTTTGAGTTTTAATTTTAATTTATATGTGATACTTGTATATAGAGGTTAAATCTGTTAGATGATAGTGTATCCTTGTTAAATATCCTGTCAGATTGGTAGTTGGTTTTCATGAAATCACATGGAATGGCAAGGTGATTGTGTATGTGAGTCTTTTTTTCTCTGGATGTTTTTAGACCTTTGGAAATGTCATCCAAGATGATTGTTGTGCTGTCTTTCTTTTAGCAAGAAAATGTAAATATCTATATACAAGTATATTGTTTGAAGTTGATAGACATTGTAACCGTTATACATATTCTGCTTTCATTTTGTTTTCAGCAATGCCTGGGTACCTATGGGCAACTTTATTATATCACATGGTGGACCCTGTGCCAGCACACTATCCTACTCTGTTAAACTTGTGAAGCCTGGCATTCTCTCATACACTTATGAATATGCTGATGATGATGTTATCTTTAACTTTGAGGTAATTTCTAAAACATTGCATTGAAACAAGTCTGATTGAAATATTTACTGTTAGAGCTATAATTTGATAACTGGTTAAACATCTGGCTCATTAAGCCATGACATTCAACAAACTTGAAAATACAGTTAATAGCATTCCATAGGTTTCTCCCTACAAGTCTACTCTACTGAAACTACTGAACTTATGTTGATGAAAATATACATAACTTTGTAACATTGATTATAAATAAGAAAAATACTAAACAAAAACAGATTAGTAAGGTTACTGTTAGGTACAGGCTAACTTAAGTTATGTATGTATTGAGATGATCAAGCATGTGGTGGCAAACAGAACATTCAAAACTATTTCTAGACAGTCGAGATCATGGTGGTGTACAGAAAGTACACAGCTATTTCTAGACAATCGAGAATGTGGTGGTGTACAGAACATACACAAATATTTCTAGACAATCGAGAACATGGTGGTGAACAGAAAGTACACAACTACTTCTAGACAATCGAGAACGTGGTGGTGTACAGAACGTACACAAATATTTCTAGACAATTGAGAACGTGAGAGTGAACAGAAAGTACACAACTACTTCTAGACAATCGAGAATGTGGTGGTGTACAAAACATACACAAATATTTCTAGACAATTGAGAACGTGAGAGTGAACAGAAAGTACACAACTACTTCTAGACAATTGAGAATGTGGTGGTGAACAGAACATACACAAATATTTCTAGACAATTGAGAACGTGAGAGTGAACAGAAAGTACACAACTATTTCTAGACAATCGAGAATGTGGTGGTGAACAGAACATACACAAATATTTCTAGACAGTCGAGAACGTGGTGGTGAACAGAATGTACACAAATATTTCTAGACAATCAAGAATGTGGTGATGAACAGAATATACACAACTATTTCTAGACAATTGAGAACATGGTGGTGAACAGAATGTACACAACTATTTCTAGACAATCGAGAATGTGGTGGTGAACAGAAAGTACACAAATATTTCTAGACAATCGAGAACATGGGGGTGAACAGAAAGTACACAACTATTTCTAGGTGATTAAGCACATGGTGGTGTACAGAAAGTACACAAATATTTCTAGACAATCGAGAACATGGTGGTGAACAGAATGTACACAACTATTTCTAGACAATCGCGAACGTGGTGGTGAACAGAAAGTACACAACTATTTCTAGACAATTGAGAGCGTGGGGGTGAACAGAAAGTACACAACTATTTCTAGACAATTGAGAACGTGGTGGTGAACCGAAAGTACACAACTATTTCTAGACAATTGAGAACGTGGTGGTGAACAGAAAGTACACAACTATTTCTAGACAATTAAGAACATGGTGGTGAACAGAAAGTACACAACTATTTCTAGGTGATTAAGAACATGGTGGTGAACAGAAAGTACACAACTATTTCTAGGTGATTAAGAACATGGTGGTGAACAGAAAGTACACAACTATTTCTAGGTGATTAAGAATGTGGTGGTGAACAGAAAGTACACAACTATTTCTAGGTGATTAAGCACATGGTGGTGAACAGAACTTGTAGGTGAACAAGCATGGAGATACATTAGGTGAATCTTCAACATACAAAGGAAAAGTAAACATAACAAGAAGTCACGCTTCACTCGTTTGAGGTAGAGGAGAATAAGAAATCAGTCGTGGTGTTGTGTAAAGAATTTCCAATGTAAAAGTAGTGAGCCAAACATTTATTATTTCAATCAGCAACTTGTTAAACATTTATTTTCATCAGTCATGGCACTAATCAATTTAGCTGAACAAATGTGAATTAATTAGAGACACTCGTGGATGTAATGGTGTACTGTTATAAAAATCTTTATTTCTCTCAGTTAATATGCTGAGACCAAGATAATGATTGTAACAGTACACTGTTACAAAAATTGTTCATTTTGTCACTTACTGAGATGTTAAATTGAGACAGTCATGCTGAGAAGAATATTAAATTTTAAAGGTTTTTATTATACAAAAACTGTTTAAACCTTACAGGAAAAGGAACAGAATGTAAATCTTTATTCCTCTTGTTTTATTCATGATTGCAAGATAATTGTTTTGTTATTAGAATTACCTAGATTACATTAAGTTACATTGGTATCTCATTTATAAACTCACATTTTATGACTCAGGCCCAGAATGATCAATGTCAGTCAATAAGTGAAGTTGATAAGTACAAGTGGCCTTCACAGTCTGGAGAAGGACAGTGGAAAACAGTCACTGTAAGTATATTTACACTGATCACTAGTGCAAGTCATTACTTTTATAGGAAAGATAAGCTGAATAATTATACCAATATAACTGAAAATGTTCAACAAACGTTTATTAGCTAAACATCTAAAACATTTGGTTCATTCTACCATGAACTGTGGTACTCTTTACTGAACATTAGTGTGATCGGCCCAGTTAGTTAACAGCTGGTGTTTTTGTTTCAGTAGACTGAGTTGTGTGTATTCTTCTTATGATCTTATAAAATGTCACCATCTGTTATAAGGGAAGCAGAATGAAGAAGTCTTTAATCATAATTTTTTTATACTTGTAGTTAGTAGTTCTGGCCAGTATACTGAGGAACTTAAGAATATATATACATAGCAATGGAAAATCTAATATCTCAGAGTGTATATTTACATATTCATGCCTATTGATCTAATGACTGATATCTCAGAGTGTATATTTACATATTCATGCCTACTGATCTAATGACGGATATCTCAGAGTGTATATAAACAGTGTGCTTTTCTTTACATAGATTTAGTGAACAAAATATTTTTAAGAAATGAAGCCACTTTTTTGAATAACTGGATGAGAAAGTAAACTTTCATGTTGTTTATAACTCTAATTGCCATTGATTCTTCATTACAGAATGGGGAAGGCAACCTTCATGCTCTGTTTATAACTGTGTTTTCCATTGATTCTTCATTACAGAATGAAGAAGGCAACTTTCATGTTCTGTTTATAACTGTGTTTTCCATTGATAATTCATTACAGAATGGGGGAAGGCAACTTTCATGCTCTGTTTATAACTGTGTTTTCCATTGATAGTTCAAAGCAGAACATGAAAGTTGCCTTCCCCATTCTGTAATGAATTATCAATGGAAAAGACAGTTATAAACAGAGCATGAAAGTTGCCTTCTTCATTCTGTAATGAACTATCAATGGAAAACACAGTTATAAACAACAACAAAGTTGCCCTCCCCATTCTGTAAGTTTTCCATTGATTCTTCATTACAGAATGAAGAAGGCAACTTTCATGCTCTGTTTATAACTGTGTTTTCCATTGATTCTTCATTACAGAATGAAGAAGGCAACTTTCATGCTCTGTTTATAACTGTGTTTTCCATTGATAGTTTATTACAGAATGGGGAGGGCAACTTTCATGCTCTCTGTTTATAACTGTGTTTTCCATTGAAAACTCAATTCACAGATTTATATAATCAATGCTGTGCTGGAATAGACCTTTTAAACTTTTCTTAATTATTGTAACATAGGTTGAATTGAAAGCTGGTCTAAATGTCCTGTATTGGAAGACTGTTGGGATGGGGATGATGTCTAGTAATGATAGGAAACATAAGCCTGTGAGGATAAAGGCCATTACTATTACAGGTAATATTAACTATTAATGATATTTTGCAAATCTACCACATGAAGTTTGTGCTATTTTATTTGTGTTTTGTAATAAACAATATTTTATTTCATGTGGTGAAGGAAGGATACAACTTAATTTTTATTTGACAAGAAAATTCAATGTCTGTTCTGAACAGTAACCTGAACAGTGAAGTGGTAAACTATGGACAAGTTGATAATTATTAACAGTTAACCTGTTTCTCGTTTAACTGTTTATCAGACTGTGAACACTAGTATGTATTCCAGTTATTAACAGTTAACCTGTCTTTTGTTTAACTGTTTATCAGACTGTAAATACAAGTATGTATTCCAGTTATTAACAGTTAATCTGTATCTTGTTTAACTGTTTACCAAGACTGTAAGTCCAGGTATTAACATTTAACTTATCTCTTGGGCTGCTGTCTTCAGCTATTAATTTCTAGTTATTAACATGTAACCCATTTCTTGCATAACTGTGTATTTGCTTGTAATTACCAGTTTTTAACATATAACTCATCTCTTGTGTTACTGTTTATCAGATTATAAATACCACTTATTAACAGTCTTCTTTGACTGCTTATTAACTTTGATTACCATTATAATTATTTAACCCATCTCTTTTATATCTGTTTATTATATTGTAATACCAGTTATTAGCATTTAACCTATCTTTTATGTAACTGTTTATCTGACTCTAACTATCAGTGTGTTTTCCATGTTATTAATGTATAACTTGTCTCTGGTGAAAATGTAACTTCTATTTCCTGTTTTAGTTGATAAGTTTTCTACACATTTGTAAATCTTAGACTAGTTTAAATTTTATTGTTCATGTCAGTTATCAGTGTTTAAACTGCCAAATTCACAAGAAGCTATATTGTATTCAGCTCCACAAATCCATATGTAACTATTAATATCCAATTTTAAAACTATTATATGAGGTATAGTTCAGGGTGTATTAGTTATAACAACATAGATTTTGGTGGGTATAAGTTAGAAAACTTCAGTAAGTGTGTATTAAAAATTTATCTTGATTTTTGTAGGGGTTGCTTATGCCTCTGAGTGTACCCCCTGTGAGGCTGGAACTTATAGCAGCAAAGGCTCAAAGCTTTGCACACCCTGTAAAGAAAACACTTATTCAGAAAGAGGGGCTGGATCTTGTTCACCATGTGACACTGTCATCCAGTTTGCCCGTAAGTTTACTGTTCTCATGTGTATTTAGGATCTTTAACTAGTTATCCATATCGTTGTTCACACAGTAGTACTAAGGTTGAACTGTTTTCATTGGTTTAAAAGTCTATATGTATTGTACATCCAGCCTCTGACTATGATGAAGTGGTACAGCTATTTTTCTAAAAAGGGTACAAAAATATTGCTATGTTTCTGCACCTGAGGAATTTTTATTAACTGGAAATCAGCCTAATTAGTACATAAAACTACCAAAAGAAGAATCATGGAAAGCTCGCTAATCCAGAGATTATTAAATTTTAGCACCTCTGAAGATCGCTTTAAGCTGAACCATCTGGTGCCCTATAGCCACTTGGAACTTCTTCTATAAAATAAGCTGTGTGTATAATCCTTTGACAAGGCTGAAGAGGACACATGAAAGTGTTGAAACTTTCATGTCATAATAGTGGATCATAACTTCATATTTTATATCTCGACACGTTAAAAGTATTGAAACTTGTGTTTCATAATAGTGGATCTTAACTTCATTTTTCCATATTCTTACATGTTAAAATATCGAAACTTGTGTTTCATAATGGTGGATCTTAACTTCATTTTTCCATATCTTTACACATTAAAGTATTGAAACTTGTGTTTCATAATAGTGGATCTTAACTTCATTTTTCCATATTCTTACATGTTAAAGTATCGAAACTTGTGTTTCATGATAGTGGATCTTAACTTCATTTTTTCACATCTTTATGTGTTAAAGTATTGAAACTTGTGTTTCATAATAGTGGATCTTAACTTCATTTTTCCATATCTTTACGTGTTAAAGTATTGAAACTTGTGTTTCATGATAGTGGATCTTAACTTCATTTTTTCACATCTTTATGTGTTAAAGTATTGAAACTTGTGTTTCGTGATAATAGATCTTAACTTCATTTTTCCATATCTTTACGTGTTAAAGTATTGAAACTTGTGTTTCATAATAGTGGATCTTAACTTCATTTTTCCATATTCTTACACGTTAAAATATCGAAACTTGTGTTTCATAATGGTGGATCTTAACTTCATTTTTCCATATCTTTACGTGTTAAAGTATCGAAACTTGTGTTTCATCATAGTGGATCTTAATTTCATTTTGCCATGTTTTATTAGTACTAAGATTAAACAGGTTATTCTCAGTAGTTGATAACCTATGGAAATGATAAAGTATTAAGTTTTAATTTTAGATGTTGAGATTTTTTATCAGTCTGTAAAGGTACACTTTATTACATTATCTGATTTCAACTTTGGCCTTATTTTACGTTCTGTTTTTGCACACCAGTTTTGTTCTTGGGTCACAAAATGTTTCTATATCTGTAAAGAACCTCTTTTTCTTTTCTTTTTTATCAGCCAAAGGTTCAACTAAATGTGTGGATCGTCCTCCATGTACAAAATTTGATTACTATGAGATAAAAACACCTTGTGACAAAAAGAAGCAAACTGAGCTTCGTTACGAGTGGGTCAAACCCAGGATCTGTAGAGATGATCTGAAGGGTGCTGCCAAGCTTCCAGTCTCGGGTACAAAAATGGACTGTCCACCCTGTAATCCAGGCATGGAGTATTCCAACAATTCAATGTGTGCTTTCTGCCCTAAAGATCACTTTTCTGATGGTTATTCAGGTAAAGTTAAAAATAAATATAGCAATGGTACTGTACTTAGTCTTAGCTATTGAACATTTCTACATAGTTTTCAAGGAATAAAACATCCACTCAAAAAAGTTTGTAAATCACTGGACAAAAAATTAAAAAACTTCAAACCTCAAGTGGTTCAGCAATGAGTCTGAAGACTCGTAATGCTAAATCCAAGTTTTGATAATCGTGGTGGCCATTGTGCAGTTTTGTACTTAACAACAAACAGTAACACTGTAATACATTCTATAGGTGGATATGTCTTCTTTGGGTAAAAGTGTTTTATTATTTTTGAAATAAAACATAATATTTTGATACCTGAGCTTGATTTTCTTCTTTTGATGTATATATTTTGCATTTTACATAAAACTTCTTACTGTGTACGTTATATGTTCCATATTTTCTAGTGTTAGTTTCCATGACTTTAATAAATAATGTTAAGTATGTCATGCGTTAGTTGTGTTCACAATAGTGATTACACAGACAGTAATCTCAAGCAGAGAGTTTATAAGTATCTGGTTATTGGTCCACCATTGCGTACTGTCTTTTAGTAGTTTAGTTACTGTGTATACTTGTGAAGAACAATGAACAATCCGTAGAAGGATGGTTATTATGAACAGCATCTCAATCTAATGCATATAATTTCAACTGCATTTTTATTTTATTTAAATTTGTGTATGTTTTAACAAATATATTGTAATTAATGTATTCTATCAGTTCTTCAAACTGCACTTTCATATTTCATCATTCCTTAGCTTGTGAACCTTGTCCTGCATCAACAGTACCCAATTATGGCCTTTCTTTCAAGTGGTGGCATGAATTACCCCCAGGCATGTCTGAAAGATGTATGACCTTGGAAGGTAAGATATCATGAAATTATGGCCTTTGTAATGAGTGATGGCTTGAACTACTACCCTAGACATGTCTGAAAGATGTATGACCTTAGAATGTAAGATATCATGAAATTATGGCCTTTTTTACGAATGATGGCTTGAACTACTACCCTAGACATGTCTGAAAGATGTATGACCTTGGAAGGTAAGATATCATAAAATTATGGCCTTTCTAACAAGTGATGGCTTGAACTACTACCCTAGACATGTCTGAAAAATGTATGACCTTGGAAGGTAAGATATCATGAAATTATGGCCTTTCTTACGAGTGTTGGCTTGAACTACTACTCTAGACATGTCTGAAAGAAGTATGACCTTAGAAGGTAAGATATCATGAAATGCTCAACCATGAATTACCCCAGGCTTTTATGAACAATGTCTGATTTTTTAGGGTAACATAAGATGAAATTCTCAACTTAGACTTATCTCCAGGTATATCTGAATGATTTATGACCTTGAAAGGTAAGGCAACATGAAATTCTCAATTTAGACTTATTCCCAGGTATATCTGAATGATTTATGACCTTGAAAGGTAAGGCAACATGAAATTCTCAATTTAGACTTATCCCCAGGTATATCTGAATGATTTATGACCTTGAAAGGTAAGGCAACATGAAATTCTCAATTTAGACTTATCCCCAGGTATATCTGAATGATTTTTGACCTTGAAAGATAAGGCAACATAAAATTCTCAATTTAGACTTATCCTAAGGCATGTTTGAATGAATATTGTCTGACTTTGGATTTGAATTCTCAATCATGACTTGCCCCAGGCATGTCTGAAAGATGTATGGCTTTTGAGGGTAATTAAGGTAACATAAAATACTCAATCATTACTTACCTCAGGCATGTCTGAAAAATGTATAGCTTTTGAAGGTAATTAATGTAACAAAAGATTGTCAATCATGACTTACCCCAGGTATGTCTTAAAGATGTATGGCTTTTGAGGGTAATTAAGGTAACATAAAATCCTCAATCATGACTTACTCCAGGCATGTCTAAAAGATATATGGCTTTTGAGGGTAATTAAGGTAACATAAATCCTCAATCATGACTTACCCCATGGCATGTCTGAATGATGTTTGACCTTGGAAGGTAAGGTAACATAAATCCTCAATCATGACTTATCCCTAGGCATGTCTGAATGATGTTTGACCTTGGAAGGTAACATAAATCCTCAATCATGACTTGCACCCAAGCATGTCTGAATGATGTTTGACCTTAGAAGGTAAGGTAACATAAATCCTCAATCATGACTTGCACCCAGGCATGTCTGAATGATGTTTGACCTTGGAAGGTAAGGTAACATGAAATGCTGTATCATTAATTACCTCTAGGTGTGTCTAATTTGGAAAGGTAAGATTAGGTATGAAATGCTCCATATAATATAATTTTGAAGAACTTTAAGTATAGTTTTCATAGAATGACCAGTATCCACATAAAACCTTGGGACATTTGTTCTGATAATCTGACAAAATAAGTTTCACTAAAGATCTTTAGCTAGTTTAGAGTTGTTTTCTGAAGCTGTTGGTAGAGTTTTTTAATATTAGGAAATTTTGACATAAAATTAAAACACTTTAACAATATTTTTATCATTTTCTTTTAAATTTAATACATTTAAGAAAGTCTGATTTTCTTTAGATGAGTGTTATTTGCCCACAAAATAAGGTTACTTATTCAATTTTTAAATGCCCAGGTGTGATGTTTCCACAAACCTGTTATATGTGGTTTGTTTTATTGCATTGCAAAGAAATAGTTTGAAACTTGAGATAAACTTTCTATGGATTATGTATCTTTAAAATTCGTTATTTTTATGAACTTGAAACTGAGAAAATCCAACAATATTTTATATTGATTTTTTTTACAAATTGTTAAAAATGTTTTTAATTTCAGATTTTTATGTTTTCCCATATTCTTGTAAAATTTTCCAACAAAGCTTTTAATTTTGTAAAACTGTAAATTTTATCAATTTTAAAACACCTGTAAGCATTTTCATAGTGTTTACAATCACTGTCCTACAGTAAAAATAACATTTTATCATACCAAAATAATAAATAGGCAACTTTTTAAAATTATTAATCAGAAGGTTTCGTTTAATATATAATAGGTTTTAAACCCATTTTTAATGTATCTGTCGTACATTTCCTTTTGATGATTTTCTATGCTCCTTCAAGCTGTTACTTAAGCCAAGAAGGCCTAACAAGTAGTGGACTTGTTGTTGAAATGAAACTTCATACAGCCTACCTCATCTTTTCCCTTAAAACATGCCTTTTCTTATCATGCTACAACATAATTAAAATGAAGTTTAAAAAGAAAATCAGGACTGTAGTTGTGATGGAAGTTGTTTATAAACTACATATTATCCAACTAATTTTTATCACTTTTGTCAGAAACAGTTGAAAAGAACAGAAAAAGAGCCTACAACTTCTCAAAGCTGAGATATGGACAGTTACATCAATCCATAACAACTGAACTTGAGAAACAGTGATTGGCTAAACTCTATAAAACTAATAAAGGAAAACTCACAAACCTAATATTTCCATTTGGAAATCATCCAAAAACCAAAACTGACAGTTTTGTAATATTTTTAATGTACACAGCTCAATAGATAAAACATTTTATTGAAGAAATTCTAAGTCTCAAGTATATTTATTTTTAAATGTGTAAAAAAACAAATTTATATATCTATTTCCTCTAATTTTGTTAATTCACTGATGAAATTCTGCCCTCATGGTAGGGT
>NW_013670128.1:76725-77508 GCF_000517525.1 Limulus polyphemus | reverse complement strand
CCCTAGACATGTCTGAAAAATGTATGACCTTGGAAGGTAAGATATCATGAAATTATGGCCTTTCTTACAAGTGTTGGCTTGAACTACTACCCTAGACATGTCTGAAAAATGTATGACCTTGGAAGGTAAGATATCATGAAATTATGGCCTTTTACGAGTGATGGCTTGAACTACTACCCTAGACATGTCTGAAAAATGTATGACCTTGGAAGGTAAGATATCATGAAATTATGGCCTTTCTAATGAGTGATGGCTTGAACTACTACCCGAGACATGTCTGAAAGATGTATGACCTTGGAAGGTAAGATATCATAAAATTATGGCCTTTCTAACAAGTGATGGCTTGAACTACTACCCTAGACATGTCTGAAAAATGTATGACCTTGGAAGGTAAGATATCATGAAATTATGGCCTTTCTTACGAGTGTTGGCTTGAACTACTACCCTAGACATGTCTGAAAGATGTATGACCTTGGAAGGTAAGATATCATGAAATTATGGCCTTTTTTATGAGTGATGGCTTGAACTACTACCCTAGACATGTCTGAAAGATGTATGACCTTGGAAGGTAAGATATCATGAAATTATGGCCTTTTATATGAGTGATGGCTTGAACTACTACCCTAGACATGTCTGAAAGATGTATGACCTTGGAAGGTAAGATATCATGAAATTATGGCCTTTTATATGAGTGATGGCTTGAACTAATTCCCTAGACATGTCTGAAAGATGTAAGACCTTAGAAGGTAAGATATCATGAAATTATGGCCTTTTATACGAGTG
>NW_013670128.1:74230-75903 GCF_000517525.1 Limulus polyphemus | reverse complement strand
TTAATTCACTGATGAAATTCTGCCCTCATGGTAGGGTGGACCCAGCCAGACTCCATAGACTTGTAAAACATAGCAACTAAAGAAAAACTTCCAAATCTGACACCTCTAAAAAAATTTATATATTTTCATAAACAAACTTTAATTTTCAGAAGGAGGATGCCACAAAATGGCAGCTTGGCAGCCAGAGGGAAACTTCATTCGTAGCAACTTTGGACATAGAGAGGATGCTTATCTTATACTTTCTCTGGAGGTTCCAGGCTTTAGGACTAAAGAACGAATAGCCAATGGTCAAGCTATAGAGATAGGAAGAGTCAGTTTTACATTTGAATTGGATTGTGAGAAAGACTGTGAATTTGTGTTCATGCAGGTGCATAGTTTATTATGTTTTTATGCATATCTAGTTGTTTGTATGTTTATCTCTCTCTCTTTATATGTGTGTCCTCTAATGGCTCAGTGTTAAGTCTGAAGGCTGGGTTTTGATACTCGAGGTGGGCACACACACAACAGGTCCATTATGTAGCTTTATGTCTAACAACAAAAACTGTATATGTAGTCTTGCAGTTGGATCTAATGTGTGTGTATTACTTGTA
Source organism: Limulus polyphemus (assembly GCF_000517525.1). Classification (NCBI taxonomy): domain Eukaryota; kingdom Metazoa; phylum Arthropoda; class Merostomata; order Xiphosura; family Limulidae; genus Limulus; species Limulus polyphemus. The sequence goes on along the minus strand of NW_013670128.1, from coordinate 75,313 downwards.
TATAGGTAGATTAATTTACATGTTATTTGATGTTTATTTAGTACATGCTTGAGAAGTTCAAGAGCTGTCAGCATGATTAGTTCCAACAAGCAGAGTTGTTGGTTTGAAACTTGCCCATTCACAAACATTGTCCATTAGTTTGATTGAAAATGTTTATGTCAGTGTAGGTGCATGCGTAATATTTAATAATCCTAAGTATTTAAAAAGGGTTTGGCAGACAGTCCCTGACTCTCCTTATCCTTTACTTAATGAATGACCAGGGCTCTAAGCAGAGCTTATTAGAATCCATCTAAAGGAAATTACAAGGATTGTGTTTCTCTTAGCTAATTGGATAGCCTACATAATAACATCTGCTTTATATCTGTTTATTTATCTGTTGGTTTTCCTTGGGCCAAATTAGTAACAACTTAAAAAACAATCTAGTTGAAACTACAAAATTACCACCAGTTTTAATTCCACACCCACAACTCTGCACCCAGTTCAGTACGGTATACTGTATGATCCAATAGCTGATTTAATATATATATGATTATGTGTACAACAACTGTCATTGGAAGATTATCAGTGAATTATGTTAGAATTGGAACTATCTTGTTTTTTATTCTGAATGTAAATTATTGCTTGCATTCAAATTATATTTTAGCTTTCAGTAACACCTGTGACTTGTATACAAATTTTGGGTTTTATATGATATGTAAGTTCACAGAATCACTGTTTTCATGAAACAATGTATTTTACAGAGTACAGTACAAAGAGGTGTTTCAGCTATAGAGACTTGGTCTGGTAAACAGAAGAAACAACATTATAGGTAAGAGACAAATATGTAGAGTCACAGAAGAAACAACATTATAGGTAAGAGACAAATATGTATAGTCACAGAAGAAACAACATTATAGGTAAGAGACAAATATGTATAGTCACAGAAGAAACAACATTATAGGTAAGAGACAAATATGTAGAGTCACAGAAGAAACAACATTATAGGTAAGAGACAAATATGTAGAGTCACAGAAGAAACAACATTATAGGTAAGAGACAAATATGTAGAGTCACAGAAGAAACAACATTATAGGTAAGAGACAA
>NW_013670128.1:68097-73257 GCF_000517525.1 Limulus polyphemus | reverse complement strand
ATTATAGGTAAGAGACAAATATGTAGAGTCACAGAAGAAACAACATTATAGGTAAGGATAGGTACATAGATAACACCTAAAGTGTTGTTTTTACAGTACTTTAGAGCAAGCTTATCAGTGAAAGATACATTGAGTTCTTTTATCATATTTGTTGAACAAAAACTTTTCATAACTAATTTTTTAAGATAGTAATAAATCACTGTAGTATAACATAACATAATATTTAGAGATAATAACGGACCTATTGGTCCATCTAGACTGTAGTATAACATAACATAATATTTAGGGATAATAACGGACCTATTGGTCCATCTAGACTGTAGTATAACATAACATAATATTTAGGGATAATAACGGACCTATTGGTCCATCTAGACTGTAGTATAACATAATATTTAGAGATAATAACATACCTATTGGTCCATCTAGACTATCCCATCCTCTAAACTAAACTAAAGCTATTAGAAAAACCTCAAAGCCAGCTCTTATATTTCATATACTTATCAAGCTTTCTCTTAAATTCACTTACATTTACTGCCTTCACAACATCCAAAGGCAACTCATTCAGAAGGCCAACCACTCTGTTAGGTATCATTCTAGTAGCTTTCCTTTGAACCCTTTCCGACAATTCAATGTCCTTCGTAAGGTAAGGAGCCCAAGACTGAACACACTACTCCAAATGTGGCCTAACCACTGACCTGTACAATGAAATTATAACCTCTTTAGACTTGTATTCAATATTTCTGTAGATGCAACCTAAAATCCTATTTGCCCTACTACTAGCAACGGCACACTCTTGGATGGCTTAAGATACTGATCAACCATTACACAAAGAGCCCTTTCCTTCATAACACTGTTAAGGTTATTCCCATCTAACTTATACTTATAATTCAAATTATGATAACCCACATGCATTATCTTGTATTTATTATAATTAAAGTCCATCTACCATTTATTTGTTTAACTCATTAAATGATCCAAATTCTTTTGTAAATCAGCAGCATCCAAGACCTTAATATCATCAGCAAATTTAAGTAACTTATTGACTATTCCTTCATCTATGTCATTGATGTAAATCAAAAAGAGCAAAGGTACTAAGACTGAGCCCTGAGGTACCCCACTTGTGACATTAATCCAGTTTGACTGAACTCCATTTGTAACAACCTTCTGCTTTCTTCCATCCAGCCACTCTTCTATCCAGTTAGCCAACTTATCCCCCACACCTGTTTCTATAGTGGCAATCATTAGTTATTATGTTTGTTTAAGCTCCTACTATACTTAATTTATTCTGAATAATGCCATTAGCTTAGTTGAATTAGTTTCTGTTAATTATTTGAACTGTTACATTGCTCTTACTTCTTTTCTTAAGCCTTGTTATCCTTATGAGTTTTCCTGAACACTACTCTTATTTATACATTCAAGCTCCACATGTGTCGTAAAGTAACAGAGGACAGTCAAAGTTGAATTTCTTGTGTTAGACATACCTCATAATATGTTTAGTACCTTTTTTTTTTGGTTTGTATTACATTTATCTTGGCTATTTTAATGAAAGTATCAGTAACGTGAAACTTAATTGTCTAAATCTATGATGCATGTATAAATATGATATATCTTAGGTAGAATTATATTTGTTTAGGTAGTCTTTTAGTTTCTGTAGTAATGGTTCTAAAAATTATATCTGTTTAGGTAGACTTTTAGTTTCTGTAGTACTGGTTCTAAAAATTATATTTGTTTAGGTAGACTTTTAGTTTCTGTATTAATGGTTCTAAAAATTATATTTGTATAGGTAGACTTTTAGTTTCTGTAGTAATGGTTCTAAAAATTATATTTGTATAGGTAGAGTTTTAGTTTCTGTAGTAATGGTTCTAAAATTGTTTGTATAGATAGACTTTTGTCTTCTATATTTATAGGTATAAAATGATGTTTGTATATGTAGACTTTTAGTTTCTGTAGTAATGGTTCTAAAATTGTTTGTATAGATAGACTTTTGTCTTCTATATTTATAGGTATAAAATGATGTTTGTATATGTAGACTTTTAGTTTCTGTAGTAATGGTTCTAAAATTGTTTGTATAGATAGACTTTTGTCTTCTATATTTATAGGTATAAAATGATGTTTGTATATGTAGACTTTTAGTTTCTGTAGGAATGGTTCTAAAATTGTTTGTATAGATAGACTTTTGTCTTCTATATTTATAGGTATGAAACGATGTTTGTATATGTAGACTTTTGGCTTCTGTATTGACACACGTAATCTGAAATTTATGTTTACATATATAAATAAGAAATGTTTACCACTTATTCTATCTGTGAAAGAAACAATCTACATGATCAATATAATATTTGTGCTGGATAAGTCATGTGTAAATGTTTTGCTGACTGTATTTTCACTTGGGTTTATTTTTCTAGTTATAAAGTGACACAAGATGGCCCTTACACCTTTAGTTGGGCATTTCAGAAGTATGGGAGTGACAGCTTGTGGAAAGATACTGATACGATACATAAAGTAGACGACAAGGCCCTAATCTACGACATATCAGTTACTAACAGCAAAAGTGGTGGGGCTGCGGAGTGCCTTCCTTGTCCTGAAGGTACTGAAGCAACTGGGTATGTATTCTAAATCAGGTTGGAACAGTACATTCTGTTTTCCCCCTATAATGTATAAGATTAGTATGGAACTGGTTTTTGTGAATGCATTTTTGTAACTTTTTACAGAAAGTATTTATATTTCAACAAACTTTGGTCAAGATTGTGTTGAAAAGCATGGACTGATTGACTCCATTTTGATTAAATTTGACCATCATAATAAATAAGAAAGGTTAATATACTTTATTTTAATATCAGAAATGAATAAAAACCCTATAACCCGACCACTTTCGAAAGCTGGACCTTTCTTCTTCAGAGGCAAACTTTATTTTACAATGATAGACTGAAGAAATTGTTAAAATACTCTATAGTATTGGATTGAACAAAAACAAACATCATGAAACTGGGTTTCGATACCCGTGGTGGGCAGAGCACAGATAGCCCATTTTGTTGCTCTATGCCTACCTTCAAACAAACAAACACATCATGAATGAGAAGTTTTTCATTAAAAATGTTTTTTCTCTTAGATGTGTGGTTTAACTCGAGTGATGTTTGAATACCCTTGTGAATATAACCTGAAGAGAGTGTGATACAAAATACAAGACTGTGTACCTGATGATGATGACAAAATTGTGTTGAAACATTTGTTTCTATGTTAAACTTGTAATAGAGTTTTCTTCATTACCTATTCTTCAAACTTTGATATATAAAAAATAATTTGACCCTGAAAGAGTTGACTACAGCATTAAAAATAACATCTCAACAGTATTTAAAATTTTGCAACATACCAATTAGTGAAGTTGTTCTTATTAATTTTTCTTAACTTTATAATCACTAATTCATACTACAGAGACGTATGTATAATGGTTTTATACATATATTCATAGTTTCAGTGTTTTCTTGAATTCAGAACTTGTCTAGTCCCTAAATAAGCCTTCTTAATAATGATAATTTCTGATGAGAGTAAGCTTTGAATATAAATTCAACTTGGCCATTAGTATAGCTAGTTAACTACTCATAAAGATTAGGATGAATTATTTTGTCAGTTGGGTATGTACCCGTTCTGTTAGCTGTAAACCCAATAATGTCTTCAGCCAACTCAAGAAACTTGGGTTAGTTCTGAACACAAAATCTAAGCTAACAATGCAAATCTCAATACGTAAAAACAAAATGAATATAAATAGAGATTTAGGCCCAGGAGTTACGGAAGTAAACTTATGGAAATCGTTGTTGTAAATGGTGCCACTGTAAAAACATGCTAATTATACACGTACGTTAGGTTTATAAGAAACTTCACGTGCACTTCATGATTTATTCTCCTGAAAATGGTGGAATTATTTCCACCGAAACATGTAGAGTTTTTAAAGTTTCTTTTAACTTGTATTTTTTAAACTTTTACAAATAAATTATTGTGTAAGTAAAAAAACATTGATATATTGTTTTATTAATTGTATTTAAAACAATGCAAGTAATCATTATAATGAAATTATAATTGTGAATATAAAATAAAATAAAACATTACTAATATATATATATATATATACTTGTAAAAAAAATCACATATATTGCACAAATATAATGATTTATTGTCATATGAAATAACATTTAAAAGGTTCCATATGTTATCCTGAGATGTCAATCATACTGCATTATATTGTGCTCTTACACCAAGAACAGTACTGACTATTTCTATATATATAAAACTCTAATAAATTATTTTTAGTTATTGTATATGATCACATTGAACTTTTCTTCTGGCTCTATTCAATGTATACTTTTTTTTTTTTTGTAGATGTATTCCTTGTCCACCAGGTCATTATATCAAAAGCAGAGACACACTGGAATGTTCTCCGTGCCCCCCAAATACCTACGTGTCAGACCCATTACCATATGGAAGGAAGTCCTGTAAACGTTGTGGCCCTGGACTTAGATCAGAAAATTCAGAGAGCTGCTACAGTGATTGTCATGTTTTCCTTGCTGATGGACAGGAGTTTGATTTCTCTGTGTTACCCATGTAAGATCTGTTAAAAAAAATCAAATATTGATCTAGTAAATTTTCTGTGTTAATACTTGTTTATTACATAAATTGTTCTTATGCCATACAGCAGTGATTGTGTTAGTGAAGCTTGGATGATTTTCATGTTACATTGTAGCAGTTCTGTTAGTGAAGCTTGGATGATTCTCATGTTACATTGTAGCAGTTGTGTTAGTGAAGCTTGGATGATTCTCACGATACATTGTAGCAGTTGTGTTAGTGAAGCTTGGATGATTCTCACGATACATTGTAGCAGTTGTGTTAGTGAAGCTTGGGTGATTCTCATGTTACATTGTAGCAGTTGTGTTAGTGAAGCTTGGATGATTCTCATGTTACATTGTAGCAGTTGTGTTAGTGAAGCTTGGATGATTCTCATGTTACATTGTAGCAGTTCTGTTAGTGAAGCTTGGATGATTCTCATGATACATTGTAGCAGTTCTGTTAGTGAAGCTTGGGTGATTCTCATGATACATTGTAGCAGTTCTGTTAGTAGCACTTGGATGATTCTCATGTTACATTGTAGCAGTTCTGTTGTGAAGC
>NW_013670128.1:64170-67309 GCF_000517525.1 Limulus polyphemus | reverse complement strand
ACATTGTGGTCATGGTCATGCAGTTGTTTTACAGTCATCAACATGAGACACATCAGAACCTTTTCATTATTTTCTCATTACATTGTGATCATGGTCATGTAGTTGTTTTACAGTCATCAACATGAGACACATCAGAACCTTTTCATTATTTTCTCATTACCTTGTGATCATGGTCATGTAGTTGTTTTACAGTCATCAACATGAGACACATCAGAACCTTTTCTATTCTTTTCTCATTACATTGTGGTCACAGTCATGTAGTTGTTTTACAGTCATCAACATGAGACACATCAGAACCTTTTCATTATTTTCTCATTACATTGTGGTCACTGTCATGTAGTTGTTTTACAGTCATCAACATGAGACACATCAGAACCTTTTCATTATTTTCTCATTACATTGTGGTCACAGTCATGTAGTTGTTTTACAGTCATCAACATGAGACACATCAGAACCTTTTCATTATTTTCTCATTACATTGTGGTCACAGTCATGTAGTTGTTTAGAGATTAAATAAATATACATTCTGTACTGATTTGATAATGAAACTAGATCTATACAAAGGTTATTTAGCTGGGAATTGGAATTTTCTGGAAATGCAAAAAAAGATTATAGCAGCACCAATTCAGCTCTTTGTATTATGATATATACCTACCTTATTCTTTCCATCCATATTAAAATAGATTTATTATCAGTAACAAAAAAAATAGTCAGTATATATTAATTGAACTTGAATATTCCCCAAGAATTCAACTTGGAAACTAAAACTGATAAATAAACATGTGAATTAATAAAGCTTGTCAGTTCATACTGGTTAGTAACTATATGTATGTATGTATATATAGTGTTTTCTATATCTTTTGTGGATATAAATTGGCACCCATATTTCTTGAGGTTGGAATGTGAAAGTACAAAGATAAAAATCTGATTACATATGTTTCATGTGTCTCACTATTAGGAAAACGTAGAACAGTTTCAAAGTGAAAATGAAATAAGATCTATGGTCTGTAGATCTACACTAGTGCCCTCTACAGGTCAAGTAGGAGCATCATCACTTGCTACTCAATCTGTCAGGTAAGTAACCCAATATATAGGTCAGAAAGAGGTTCTCAAATAGATTGTTTTTCAGTGTCTCAGATTGAATGCATACTTCAAGAGAAGAAGTATGAGTACATTATATTATCTGTTCAGACTAACATAAATATTAGCACATAATGATATGTTTACACTAAAGACTATTACTATAAAAATAAAAACGTAAAGAAAATCTCTATCTGTTCAGCCTCCTCTGCCTTCATTCTAACATAAATATTAGCACATAATGATATGTTTACACTAAAGACTATTACTATAAGAATAAAAACATAAAGAAAATCTCTATCTGTGAATGATCATTATAGACTCACATACATATGACTGAACTACAGAAAGGCGAACTTTTCTTTTAAGTTCTCTGTGTATGAAGAGCCCCCTACTGGAAGAAATTGTAACAAGAACTCGTAAAGATAATTTGATAAAGTTTGAAGATGGCTTGAATGGGTAATGAAGAAAGTTTTATAATAAGTTTAATATAGTAACAAATTTACAAGGTTTTGTTGTACATCTGTTACTATGTTAAACTCGTTCAAGCCATCTTCAAACTTTATTATATCAAACTGGGTTCCTCATCATCAAATTTAAATCTAAATTGTTTATTTTTACAGATATATGATAACGAAAACTGAAACATAGTTCTACAAAGTAGGCTTAGATAGTTTCAGATATTCTCGTCGAGTGGAGGTAAAACTGTCCTAATAAATGGGCTTAACATGGAAAGCCCTCTATCACCCAGTCCTAGCAAATGGGCTTAGTATGAGAAGCCCTCTATCACCCAGTCCTAATAAATTGGCTTAGCATGGGAACCCCTCTATCACGCAGTCCTAAGAAATGGGTTTAGCATGGAAAGCCCCTTATCACCCACTTTAGCAAATTTGTATGTATTTATTTGATTTAAAATAACTACAGATTAAGTCAATAAATTTGATTATTACACTTTAGAGTTGTAATTACAAAGGGATGAAATACAGCATATATTAGAGTTGTAATTACAAAGGGATGAAATACAGCGTATATTAGAGTTGTAATTACAAAGGGATGAAATACAGTATATTAGAGTTGTAATTACAAAGGGATGAAATACAGCGTATATTAGAGTTGTAATTAAAAGGGATGAAATACAGCGTATATTAGAGTTGTAATTACAAAGGGATGAAATACAGTATATATTAGAGTTGTAATTACAAAGGGATGAAATACAGCGTATATTAGAGTTGTAATTACAAAGGGATGAAATACAGCGTATATTAGAGTTGTAATTACAAAGGGATGAAATACAGCATATATTAACCTTTTGTATCTGTTCAGACACATAGGGGTGTAATTTAAAAAAGTCAAAGAGTGACCTCTTCTTTCTCCTAAGAAATACGTCTGTTGATTGTTTTGTTCTAAAGTTGTTTCTTAGTTTGAACTGTCCATATAAAAGAACAAGATATTCATTATAAACAATGAGAGAACATAAAACTGTCAAAGGTTTATGGTCCTATAAAACATACTGTTTTTATTTATTTCCTTTCTGTATTTATGATACACTTCTCTAAGAAAAAGCTGATAATTAATTTCTCTGCTTTTATTCTTGTGTATTTTTGTATCATTGTTAGTTTTAATTTGTGTGTGAAGTAATTTCATGTAAAAGAAGAATGAATACTCACATTTAATTCTTACAGTTTGGGGGATACTTTAGTTGGAATAACAACGAAACCTTCATACAACAACATCAGCATTGTGAAGGAGTTTGTAGAAGGTGAGTGATGTTAGCTAATATTTAAGTTAAAATATATTTGATTGTCACTAATTATGTTATTTTAGTGTAATGATCCATTAAAAAACATAATCTTTTGTAAAGTACAAAGAAATAACAATTAAATTACAGGCAAAACTTAGCACAGTGTTAAACTACAAACACAGCTTAGTACAGTGTTAAATTATAGACACAGTTTAGTACAGTGTTAAATTATAGACACAGCATAGTACAGTGTTAAACTACAAACACAGCTTAGTACAGTGTTAAACTACAAACACAGCTTAGTACAGTGTTAAACTA
>NW_013670128.1:60806-63170 GCF_000517525.1 Limulus polyphemus | reverse complement strand
CAGTACTTTATTAAACTAACAATAAGAACATTAAATAAGTTCAGTACTTTATTAAACTAACAATAAGAATGAAGACTTGCTGTAATAGTATCATAAGTCATGTTGTCTGCAGAGAGACGAAGGAGGGTATGGTGGGAAGAAGACTTGCTGTAATAGTATCATAAGTCACGTTGTCTACAGAGAGATGAAGGAGAGTACAGTGGGAAGAAGACTTGCTGTAATAGTATCATAAGTCATGTTGTCTGCAGAGAGATGAAGGAGAGTACGGTGGGAAGAAGACTTGCTGTAATAGTATCATAAGTCATGTTGTCTGCAGAGAGATGAAGGAGAGTACGGTGGGAAGAAGACTTGCTGTAATAGTATCATAAGTCATGTTGTCTACCGAGAGATGAAGGAGGGTACAGTGGGAAGAAGACTTGCTGTAATAGTATCATAAGTCATGTTGTCTGCAGAGAGATGAAGGAGAGTACGGTGAGAAGAAGACTTGCTGTAATAGTATCATAAGTCATGTTGTTTATTTGGGTGTTTTTATGTCTGTTTATTGTTATGGTTTTCCAAGAGTTCTTTTTTGAAAGACACATGAATTATAGGCTAAGCAGCCCCACCATTAGTGATTTTACTGCATCACAGTAGGGTTAGTTTTCAATACAAACATATCAGAAAATTGTGGTTATTTTTTTTCAAACAGCGGCTCACTAGAAAACAAAAGTTGAAAGTTATATTGAAGAAACAAACACTCCAAGGACCAGTACAATCCATAGTATTCATTGTAAAATGTAATGAAAACTGAACTTGTTAAAGCCCCACAAATATGATTTTAGATATAAAATAATAGGTAGGATATTTGACCTGTAGCCAACTAAAACCACCATCTCTGCAGTACTAAGTTTCCTTTTTTCTGACATAAAGTGTAAGGATTTATTTTAAGCTTGGGAATCATACAATAATGGGACATTTGTGGGCAGTAATAGGTTTCACTCGTACCATACTGTATACGCTATGCTACTTGATTTATCAGTATTTTATTCAAGATGTTTTAATATATTTTTATCATTTATTTTTTTACAATATATGATAAAACAGTCATTAACGAGTGTAACGTGATTTCTAATATACACAAAGTTAACTAAAAACATTTGAACGTAGTGATAAAACCACTAATAATGGAAGATTTAATTAGATATTATAATGAAAGTGGTGTGAGTTCATGTCATAATTTTGTCGTTTCTTTCAGGCCATGCTCATCAAAATGACATTCATTTCTACTACACATCTTCAGTGTAAGTCTTTTATCTTTGTATTGACAGTATTGTATTCACAGTTTTAGTGGTTCTAACGAACATGGATGGGTTTTATAGTACTTGTGAACTTTAAATTGAATAATCAGTGTGATCTTAAGTGTAACGATATTCAACTATGTGTAGCAATTACAGTTTTATTCAACTCCATTTTAAAAACATCTCAGTATTACCTTGATTAAATATTTGTATTCTTAAATACTTCACTCATGTTCTTTATTAACACCAGAGATGTTTGAATCATTCACTGCCTTTCTATATATAATACTTTTTTTTATTTGCATTCTGTCATGCTATCGTTGTAAACGTGGCACATATAATGCATCATATTGGAATCTAATAGATCCACTCAAGCTTGCAAGTCTGGTCGTGCAACCACCATTACTCTTCACTGTGATAGCAACCAGGAGGGAAATGGCACAATACTGCCACCTACCTCATGCCCAGACGGAACGTGTGATGGATGTAACTTTCATTTTATGTGGAAAACACGACTAGCATGCCGTATATGTACCAAAGACGATTATGAGGTGAGTTTGATTGGTTCATTATTCCCACTGTACTTTCCTTCATCTCTCTGCAGACCGGAAGGAAGGCAGCTAGTAACAGCATCCACTGCCAACTCTTGGCTACTATAATTTTTAACTTGATAAACCAGAAGGAAGGCAGCTAGTAACAGCATCCACTGCCAATTCCCACTGTACTTTCCTTCATCTCTCTGCAGACCGGAAGGAAGGCAGCTAGTAACAGCATCCACTGCCAACTCTTGGCTACTATAATTTTTAACTTGATAAACCAGAAGGAAGGCAGCTAGTAACAGCATCCACTGCCAAAACTGATACACTGTACTAAGCTGTATTTGTAGTTTAACACTGTACTAAGCTGTATCTGTAGTTTAACACTGTACTAAGCTGTGTTTGTAGTTTAACACTGTACTAAGCTGTATCTGTAGTTTAACACTGTACTAAGCTGTGTTTGTAGTTTAACACTGTACTAAGCTGTATCTGTAGTTTAACACTGTACTAAGCTGTGTTTGTAGTTTAACACTGTACTAAGCTGTATCTGT
>NW_013670128.1:51463-59848 GCF_000517525.1 Limulus polyphemus | reverse complement strand
TTTTGAAGTTAGTATTGCCAAGTTTTGCATGCTCCTTCTTATAAACCATTTTTTAGACAAACAAATGAATTTTGAAGTTAGTATTGCCAAGTTTTGCATGCTCCTTCTTATAAACTATTTTTAGACAAACAAATAAATCTTGAACTTAGTATTGCCAAGTTTTGCATGCTCCTTCTTATAAACCATTTTTTAGACAAACAAATGAATTTTGAACTTACTATTGCCAAGTTTTGCATGCTCCTTCTTATAAACTATTTTTTTAGACAAACAAATGAATTTTGAACTTAGTATTGCCAAGTTTTGCATGCTCCTTCTTATAAACTATTTTTAGACAAACAAATAAATCTTGACTTACATTTATATAAGAGAATGATGTCATTGTCATATCTTTACCTCCTTTCATTTGGTTGCATAATTACTTTTTTTAAAGGACCACAGATCATGTTAATTTACATGTCATCAGTTGACAGTGCTATGTTTGTTTTGTTTTTAAGGCTTGAATACAGGTACATGAAGTTAGTCCAGTCAAGTTCCAGTAAGGAAGGTGAGCTTCCGTCAGCAGAGAGTTGTGCAATTGATGATGATGATGAAGAACAATACGAGGATAGCCTTTCATTTAGTGATAAAGGAAATGGACTTCTTGGAAAATTCCGAGCCATTCGAGTTGGAAACAGTAAGGTAGGTTTCAGTAGGAGAAGATAAGTCTTGTAACCAAGTATGTGATAATTAGTGCAATATGGTTAAATTATCTAAGTGTGCAGTACATAAGATACCAAACATAAAATACTATATCAACAGTAAAAAACAAAAATGTTTTTAGCACATTGAAAGATGAAACCTATATTACATATTTCAGCTGACTAGTGTCAGTAACACAGTACCATTATCAGGGATACTTGTAGTATTCTTTAGGTACTTTGTGCTACAGTTGTGTGATTCAAATTACATTTAGATTTAAAGGTAACATTTCACAATCAATTTGTGTATAGGGAATTTGTAAAGTATATTTTATCCACAAATAAAATCAATCTCTTCTTATGATCTCCATCTGGTGCAAGAAATTCTTATAAAAATGACAAATCTGAAAACTAATATTCGTTAAACAGATCTAACTGTCAAATATGCCAAGTCTGTTGAGTACAAACTATCAAATGTTGTTATTTGTATGTGAAATATTGATATAAAAACCATATATTGAACATTTTCTTCTGGAGAAGAGAAAGGTCAGAGGGGATTTGATTGAAGTGTTTAAGATTATTAAGGGTATTGATAATATAGATCCATTAAACGTTTTTGTGTTTAGCAGTGAAAACAGGGATCATAAATTCAGATTTTGGCAGCGTTGGAGTCGTCTGCATTGTAGACAGTATTACTTTTCAAACAGGGTGGTTGGCTTTTGGAATGAGCTGCCTTTGAGGGTGGTGGAGGCAGAAAACTTAACTTAGTTCAAGAAAAGATTGAATGAATACATACGTAATAAGGGGTGGTTATAGTTGGGAGAGGGAAGGGACATCCTTTGTGGGCAAATAAGCTCCTTTATGTCCCTTTAAAATTTTAAGAATGTTAAAGGCTGATTTCCACATCGTAGTTAACATTAATAAGCTTGTATGCAGAAGCATAAACAAATACAAAATACCATTCATATAGTAACAAACTGTTTTTTATTATAATACATCCAATATCTTTAATTTTCCAGTATTTCTTCTGTTTTTTGTATTTCTTCTAATTCTTGTAACTTCTAATTAATTTTTAATTTTTTTCTTTCTATGTCTCTAGTACAAATATTGTAATAGAAAAAAAAAAAATTCCTGTATATTAGTGATGAATAACTACATGAACATTTTTCTCTATTTTGAAAGTAAAAATTTACTAAAAAATAATCACATTACGTGATTTATACAAATCAATTTAGAAACTCAAAAATTGTAAAAGCAAAAACCATGCCTGAGCTCCACTTCTCCAAGTTTATATATATAAAACAATGAAGTTTTACAGGCTTATCCATACAAAACTTTCTCCAGTGAATTTTCAAAACTACCATAAGTTTAACGAGATATTGAAAACTATTTCCTGCTACATACTTGTAATAATATTATTAACTATTACTAACTGATCTTTGCTAAAATATAGTTAAGATGTACAGAATGAAAGTCAAAATATTTATCTCATTATTCTAACTTTTATTATGTCCTTCACATGTATTAAATTCTTAGTCTATTTGTAGTTTAACCAAGATACATTAATCTTACTAACATAAATAACTAAATGAAATGAGATCAAACAAGATGACTGCATTAAGTCAGAGCTGGTTAAGAAAAAATAGGGAACATAAAAAACGACGAGTCTCATGGGCCAGATAATATTTATCCAAGAGTTTTGAAGGAGGTTAAAGATTGGATATGTGAGCTTCTTATTACTATTATGTGTCAGTCCTTGAATACTTGTAGTTACCCAACATTCATATTTGAAACTAGGCCTAACATTACATACCTGTAGTTACCCAACATTCATAGTTGAAACTAGGCCTAATATTACATATCTGTAGTTACCCAACATTCAAAGCAATACTTTTGCTGTAATATTCTAGTAGACTAATCAGTCTCTTGTCTTGTCCTTTCCATTACACATGTGGTATACTCTTGTGCACAAATTTTCCATAATGCAGTCAACAAGGCCTGCTGTCAGGATGTTCAACAAATAATATATTGTACATAATAGGTCCATTACTTTCAGTTCATTTAAAAATGGAGTAAAAACACAAAAATGTAAAAACTACAATCTTTAATAAACAAAAACAATGAAAACACAACGAAATGAAAAGTAGGTGTTTATAATGGGTGTGTTGCTCTGGCAAGAAAAAGGTGTAAAAAAGAAACTCTTACTAGCCCTGTAAGCTAAAGAATAAAAAAAAAGAATGTTAAACTGAAATACAATGAAACAAGATATTTTTAAAGTTAAACAAAGTCAAATGAAATTCTCTAAATGAAAATCAAAACTACATTAATAAAACATAACAAAGCTGTAAATCAAAAATCTGCCTAACAGAGAAGAATCTATCTTTTAATACTAAATATTCAACAGAGAAGAATCTGTCTTTAATACTAAATATTCAACAGAGAAGGATCTGTCTTTTAATACTAAATATTCAACAGAGAAGAATATGTCTTTTCATACTAAATATTCAACAGAGAAGAATCTGTATTTTAATACTAAATATTCAACAGAGAAGAATCTGTCTTTTAATACTAAATATTCAACAGAGAAAAATCTGTCTTTTTAATACTAAATGTTCAACAGAGAAGAATCTATATTTTAATACTAAATATTCAACAGAGAAGAATCTGTCTTTTAATACTAAATATTCAATAATAACAGAGCCAGGTTGCTCATATTATTCTGCCCCTGCACGTAATCCTTGTCCACTGCTGTTTGTCTCCCGGTGAGACAGCTGTAAGTTTTCGGTCTTACAATGCTAAAGTTCAGAGTTCAATTCCCAGTGGTGGACACAGCAGATAGCCCAATGTGACTTTCCTCTAAAACAAGCAAACAAACAAACCACTGCTATTCAAGTGCAAGGATGGGACAGCTCCTATACCATTAGCTAGTTCGCTGACAGAAAAGATGGCCTTCTGTCCTTTGACATCATGCACTATCATCCTGCAAGAGAATATGACTAATGTCCAATTAGTGAACGGCTAGAATAAGGAAAAGTTAGGATAGATGATTACTTGAGCAACTCTCTACATTCCAAACTGAACTGAAATAAAACTGAAATTTCAACAAAATTTACATATAAACTAAGGAGGTCAAATAACACATGCTACTGTCTTGTACCACACAGCTAACACAAGATACTGTTATGTACCACACAGATAACAAACAGTACTGTTCTGTACCCCACAGCAAACAAATGGTACTGTCCTGTACCACAAAGATAACAAACAGTACTGTCCTGTACCACAAAGCTAACAAATGTTACTGTCCTTTAACACACACCCTAAACACAATACTTTCCTGTACCACACAGATAACAAACAGTACTGTCCTGTACCACACAGCTAACAAACGGTACTTTCCTGTACCACACAGCTAACAAACAGTACTGTCCTGTACCATACAGCTAACAAACAGTACTGTCCTGTACCACACAGATAACAAACAGTACTGTCCTGTACCACACAGCTAACAAACAGTACTGTCCTGTACCACACAGCTAACAAATGGTACTGTCCTGTACCACACAGATAACAAACAGTACTGTCCTGTACCTCACACCCTACACACAGTACTGTCCTGTACCACACAGCTAACAAACAGTACTGTCCTGTACCACACAGCTAACAAATGTTACTGTCCTTTAACACATCACAGCTAACAAACAGTACTGTCCTGTACCACACAGATAAACAGTACTGTCCTGTACCACACAGATAACAAATGGTACTGTCCTGTACCACACAGATAACAAACAGTACTGTCTTGTACCACACAGATAACAAACAGTACTGTCCTGTACCATACAGATAACAAACGGTACTGTCCTGTACCACACACCCTACACACAGTACTGTCCTGTACCACACACGGTACCTATAAAAATTTTCTTTTTTCACTTCTGTTTTTTAACAAAGTAGCATTACACTGGAACTTTTGAACAATATAAAATTATCATGAAGATATGGATTTATCTGTGTGTATCGTTACCTGTGACCATGTGTTTGTCCAAACATTTCTTGTTGATCTATTTCTAAAATATTGAGTGTGTGTGTATACTACTTTCAAATGGTTTTACACATCAATCTTCCTATGTTCCAGATCTGGCATTAATAATTGCCAGATATGTCAAAGTATATTCCAGACATTCTAGGTCTGGTTTTGTTTTATATTGGAATATACCAGATCAATAATCAGCTATACAGTTCAGGTATCATTACATTTGCTTCTTAACCCAAGTGATCAGTGTTATTAGAACAAAAATAAGAGTTAAAAATATAATGAAACTGCAATGTATGTTGGAAAAAAAGTTATCAAATTCAAAATTATCAATTGATAATTTGGTCTGAAATTTTGAAACTTAAAAATGTTAATTTTTCTCCCTAAGTAGTTGTATTTGTAAAATGTTTTTAATACTACATTAAAATAGACTGACCCTAAAGGGCAAGATTAAGCTTGAAAATTTCTAGATAGTAATTAAATATGTTAAATTTAGCATTCGGATTATTGTAGAAGTCACATTTTAAAGTCAAAAATAGTTTGTTATCAACAGAAAAACTGCTCCCTCTGAGATTTATGGATGTTGCAAAAAAAATTAACTTCTTCAGCATTGAAAGATTAGTAATTGTTAATCAAAGTCAGAAATAAAAGGTTTGATAGATTTGAAGATCCAGTTATTACAACTAGAAATTAAGAATTTAAACAATCATGTTATTACCTTTAGTGTTCTTAATGAAATACAGATTATATTGTCTTATGAACTGTAAGTTTCTCAACAGGTTGTACTGTCTTATCAACTGTAAGTTTACAGCAGGTTGTACTGTCTTATGAACTGTAAGTTTTACAACAGGTTACACTGTCTTATGAACTGTAAGTTTTACAACAGGTTGTACTGTCTTATGAACTGTAAGTTTTACAACAGGTTATACTTACTCATGAACTATAACTTTTATGACAGGTTATACTGTTTTATGAACTGCAAGTTTCACAACAATTTATACTGTCATGAAACTTACAGTTCATAAGCTATAGTTTCATGATAGGTTGTACTGTCTTATGAACTGTAAGTTTTACGACAGGTTATACTGTCTTATCAACTGTAAGTTTCATGATAGGTTGTACTGTCTCATGAACTGTAAGTTTACAACAATTTATACTGTCTTATGAACTGTAAGTTTCATGACAGATTATACTGTCTTATGAACTGTAAGTTTTATGACAGGTTATACTGTCTTATGAACTATAAGTTTCATGACAGGTTGTACTGTCTTATAAACTGCAAGTTTTACAACAGGTTATACTGTCTTATGAACTGTAAGTTTACAACAGGTTATACTGTCTTATGAACTGTAAGTTTCATGACAGATTATACTGTCTTATGAACTGTAAGTTTTATGACAGGTTATACTGTCTTATGAACTGTAAGTTTTACAACTGGTTGTACTGTCTTATGAACTGTAAGTTTTACAACAGGCTATACTCACTCATGAACTATAACTTTTATGACAAGGTTATACTGTTTTATGAACTGCAAGTTTCACAACAATTTATACTGTCTTATGAACTGTAAGTTTCACAACAAGTTGTACTGTTTTATGAACTGCAAGTTTCACAACAATTTATACTGTCTTATGAACTGTAAGTTTCACGACAGGTTGTACTGTCTTATAAACTGTAAGTTTCACAATTTTGTATCTACATATTTTTGTAAATTAACAAAGCATTAGTATGATAAAGAAAGAAGAAATTAATTGTACTTTAAAAACATAAGAGAAGGATTAAAACCTTGTGGAAGTCCTGAGTTGGCTTTAATATACGTGTACCTGTAGGTGTATACTTGGGACCCTGACACAGAGGGGGTGTGGAGTCCAGACAGTTAGTATCATTAATTACCTGCTGGTCTGACAAAGAAGGTAGTGTATCCTTATCTACCATTACATATAGGCACTGTACACTGATTATAATTATCTGTCTGTAATATCAGCACAATAGTAACACTGTTCACTGATTATAATTATCTGTCTGTAATATCAGCACAATAGTAACACTGTACACTGATTATAATTATCTGTCTGTAATATCAGCACAATAGTAACACTGTACACAATTTATAATTATCTGTCTGTAATATCATCACAATAGTAACACTGTACACTGATTATAATTATCTGTCTGTAATATCAGCACAATAGTAACACTGTACACTGATTATAATTATCTGTCTGTAATATCAGCACAATAGTAACACTGTACACTGATTATAATTATCTGTCTGTAATATCAGATATAAGATTGACTGTAATACTCATAACTGTCTATAACACTGACTGTAATACCCATCTCTGTTTATTAGAGTGACTGTAATACCCATCACTGTCTATTAGACTGACTGTAATACCCATCACCTTCTATCAGACTGACTGTAATACCCATCTCTGTCTATCAACTGACTGTAATACCTATCTCTGTCTAACAGACTGACTGTAATACTCATCTCTATCTATTAGACTGACTGTAATACCCATCACTGTCTATTAGACTGATTGTAATACCCATCACTGTCTATTAGACTGACTGTAATACCCATAACTGTTTATAAGATTGACTGTAATACCCATCACTGTCTATTAGACTGACTGTAATACCCATAACTGTTTGCAAGATTGACTGTAATACCCATCACTGTTTATCAGACTGACTGTAATACCCATCACTTTCTATCAGACTGACTGTAATACCTATCACTATTTATCAGACTGGCTGTAATACCCATCTCTGTCTATCAGACTGACTGTAATACCCATCACTGTTTATCAGACTGACTGTAATACCATCACTTTCTATCAGACTGACTGTAATACCTATCACTGTCTATCAGACTGACTGTAATACCCATCACTGTTTATCAGACTGACTGTAATACCCGTCACTATCTATCAGACTGACTGTAATACCCATCTCTGTCTATCAGATTGAATGTAATTTTATATTTTATCTGTATCTGTATCAAACTGTATGTTGTGTATTTATCTGTCTATCCATATCAAATTGTCTGGAAAAAATTTTATCTTTCTATCTCCTGTTTTATTTTAATTTCATTATCTGTTAAGTCTTTCAAAAATCAAGTGTTAAATATATTATCAGATGTTTTACAGCCAATTCTCTAAGTGTTTAAACAATGTTTTCAGTGTCTTTATAACTTCATTTCAGAATGTTTTAATAATGAGTAACTAGATATTTAGATTACTGATGACAAGGAAGAAAAAAACTCCCTTAAGAGAGAAGAAACACTAAATGGTTGTTATCATTTACTGGTAAATCAGATTTTGTATTGAATGTTAAACCATAAACAAAACAAAAACACATCACTTGAAAATGTGTAATTTTGTGTTTAAAAAACCTTCAGTACTTTAGTAGACAATTTTTTTATATTAATTAATTTAATATTTGTTAATTATTTTTATCAATAACAATTTTAAATATTCATGTTTCTACATAAACTTTCCATATCTAACACTATGTCATTTATTAGAGGTTTTCTGATAAAAGAGTTAGCACACCGGATCACACACAAAAGGTCCAGTGAATTTTAAAAAAACACCCAAAACTTCAGTGCTTTCAAATAATTTACTATTATAATAGTCAACTATTTGAAAGCACTTGAGTTTTGGG
>NW_013670128.1:49312-50515 GCF_000517525.1 Limulus polyphemus | reverse complement strand
CTTTCTATTTTAGTTAATATGCATCATAGGTACAGTGCATGAGGGTAATAGATCACAAAGACAACAAACATGCCATGTTCCTTTCTTTCATTTTTTGTGTTCATCACATACTCTGCCAGTTACTACTGTTTCCATGCTTCCTGGTATCCAATTGAAAGTCTGAAAGTTGTGTTGAAATCAACTCAACTAATGTAGCTAAACTGTTTACTGATAATTACTATTGTGCTTTATGTGCTTTTTCAGTTATATGTTTTAATTTGTTTTGGGCCAAATCTTTAGCAAAATATCCTCCTTTTTTGCAGGCACAGATCTTAAATAATAAACCCGTCGAGTTTAATACATTAATAATTTTTTTAGACCTGTTTAAACAAAATGGAAAATATGAGCTTAAATTAACCAGTCTCTTCCAGTTATCTGTTGACCTGTTTCAAAAATGGTAACATTAAGACACATCTGTGAAAGAAATTAAACTTCACATCAAAAATGTTAGTGATGGAGCACAGCTGTTAAAGAAAGTACCCTTAGAAATTGTGGGGCTCAGCTGTTAAAGAAAGTACCCTTAGAAATTGTGGGGCACAGCTGTTAAAGAAAGTACCCTTAGAAATTGTGGGGCTCAGCTGTTAAAGAAAGTACACTTAGAAATTGTGGGGCTCAGCTGTTAAAGAAAGTACCCTTAGAAATTGTGGGGCTCAGCTGTTAAAGAAAGTACCCTTAGAAATTGTGGGGCTCAGCTGTTAAAGAAAGTACACTTAGAAATTGTGGGGCTCAGCTGTTAAAGAAAGTACACTTCAGAAATTGTGGGGCTCAGCTGTTAAAGAAAGTACCCTTAGAAATTGTGGGGCTCAGCTGTTAAAGAAAGTACACTTCACAACCTTGTAGAAGTTAGCCAGTTGTCTATCATTTGGTGTACAAGTTGAATTTTGTTTGTGATGATAATATATTAACACGTATAAACAATAGTTTATAACATTATTAAAGCTAGAAAGGATTTGTAGTTATTACAATTAACAAGAACTAATCAAGTTTTGCAGTACTTTGTGCTAACTGCAAATGTTACAAAGATAAACTGCTTTATAAGTACAAATTAAACAACATGAACTTACAAAAATATAAAGTTAATTACCCAACTACTGTTGTAACATGTACGTTGAAACTAGTTGGGTAATTAACTTTATATTTTTGTAAGTTCATGTTGTTTAATTT
>NW_013670128.1:46227-48452 GCF_000517525.1 Limulus polyphemus | reverse complement strand
AAATTAAACAACATGAACTTACAAAAATATAAAGTTAATTACCCAACTAGTTTCAACGTACATGTTACAACAGTAGTTGGGTAATTAACTTTGTATTTTTGTAAGTTCATGTTGTTTAATTTGTACTTATAAAGCAGTTAATCCGTTTAACATTAGCAACAACTACTTTTTTATGATTATTTGTGTAGTGTGGAGAATTACTAGGAAATCAGGAGAATGTGGTGACATTTTAGGTATTTTCTTAAGTTTTATGTCTATAAATAAAAGTACCTGTAATAGAGAATTGGTCTCTAATTCTATCTAATTTTAAGGTGTTTATTTTGTATGATGAAGTTATATATCTGTTGCTTTTCTCACTTTTACATGCCTAGCCAGACTGTAATTTAATCTCTTATGTTCTCTGTAAGTATTGACTGTAGTAACATGAAAACATTTGTTTTTACTTTGCACATCAGTGGATTATTATTGTGGGTAGTGTGTGTGAAAACATGTTTAATGTAAGTAAATGTCTCTCTGCATTTATTTCTAACTTAAGTTCTATTTTAAGAAAATGAATCATTGGAAATATGATCTAATTATTTACTTGGAACCCAAATTCTGCTATAACAACAAAAACAGTTTAAGGTTTGCAATATCAGGTTAAATTCAAACTCTACTGTCAAATTTCAAAATGAAAGGTATATAGGTAAGCATACTTATTATTTGATAATAAAGTTTGTAAGTGGTACAATGGGTAGGGAAAGAAGCTCTATTACATACATATAATGATTCAACAACCTCAAGCTATCATCAGGTAAATAAGCTTGTCAAAATGATGTACATTTGTAGTTAAGTTTCTTTCACTACCCATTAAAGCCATCTACAAACTTTATTATCAAAGAATAAGAGGGTTCCTCATCCTCAAAAATGAATTACTGTCTGATATTTTTATCAGTTAGCGTACTGACTATCTACATGTGTTGTGTAACAGGATGTAGTAAGAATATTTAATATCAGATATTTTTATCAGTTAGGGTACTGACTATCTACATGTGTTGCGTAACAGTGTGTAGTAAGAATATTTAATATCAGATAGTTTTATCAGTTAGGGTACTGACTATCTACATGTGTTGTGTAACAGGATGTAGTAAGAATATTTACTATTAGGTAGTTTTATCAGTTAGGGTACTGACTATCTGCATTTGTTGTGTAACAGGATGTAGTAAGAATATTTAATATCAGATAGTTTTATCAGTTAGGGTACTGACTATCTACGTTTGTTGTGTAACAGGATGTAGTAAGAATATTTAATATCAGATAGTTTTATCAGTTAGGGTACTGACTATCTGCATGTGTTGTTTAACAGTGTGTAGTGAAAAGAAATAAAAACATCTAGTAACTGATCAAGAAGAAGCAAAAGAGTGCAAGGGAATTTAATAAAAATGAAAACCTTGCTTTGGTTAGTGATTTTGGAAATTGTATGTCCAGTAGGATTTTCAATCTGTTGTAGCATAATATTTTTTACTCACGTGTTCATATTAAAAGCAGATTTTGTTTTACTTTCTGAAGGATGGAGATGCCCAGTTTGAAACCATCCACTTGACAAAAAAGGACACTTTATCATAAAGACTGGACAAGAGATGGGACTTACCTCGTACACCAGTTTTTTAACTAGAAGAATATGACATTGAGTGCCTGTCTTTTAGCCGTCTCACCATTTATTTCCAGACTGATTGTTGTTCAACATTTGCATTTGTTAAATATATTACAGAAAATTTAAATACCTTACAAAATATAACTTCAAAGATACTTTCTGCTGTTTATGTGTCTAGTCATTATGTTGTGAACTTATTTCTGTTTTGTAATTTTGTGTATCAGTAACATTCCAGTTTTTACGTCTCTATTTAAATCCTATGCTGCTCTGTGAATATTTTAAAATGTTTGTTCATTTTAAGCAATATTTAACTTGATTAATAAGTTTATACCTTTTAATGTAAACCAAACCTCATGAATCAGTTGAAGAACATTTTTACTGTTTTAGTTTACAACTTTTGCGTGATACCATTAATCTTTACTGTTTAAATATTACACTGTGTTTACGGCTCCAACTATATAGTTTTACTGTCTTTATAACTTTGGCCTGATACCATTAATCTTTACTGTTTAAATTTTACACTGTGTTTACAGCTCCAACTATATAGTTTTACTGTCTTTACAACTTTGGCCTGATACCATTAATCTTTACT
>NW_013670128.1:44024-45273 GCF_000517525.1 Limulus polyphemus | reverse complement strand
ATATAGTTTTACTGTCTTTACAACTTTGGCCTGATACCATTAATCTTTACTGTTTAACTTTTACACTGTGTTGACAGCCCCAACTATATAGTTTACACTGTCTTTACAACTTTGGACTGATACCGTTAATCTTTACTGTTTAAATTTTACACTGTGTTTACAGCCCCAACTATATAGTTTTACTGTCTTCACAACTTTGGCCTGATACCATTAATCTTTACTGTTTAAATTTTACACTGTGTTTACAGTTCCAATTATATAGTTTTATTGTCTTTACAACTTTGGCCTGATACCTTTTTAATGTCTTAGTTTATGTTTTGTTTACAGATTTTAACTCAATACCTACATTTAATTTACATCTTCAACCTGAA
The DNA here is from genome assembly GCF_000517525.1 of Limulus polyphemus. Lineage (NCBI taxonomy): Eukaryota > Metazoa > Arthropoda > Merostomata > Xiphosura > Limulidae > Limulus > Limulus polyphemus. The sequence continues at coordinate 44,902 of NW_013670128.1, read as the reverse complement.
TCATTTACTTAGTATTATTGCCAGGAAGACTAGTGTAGTCTCATTTCCACAGCTTCAGTAAAAAGTTCACGGTTTATTATTATGTATGAAATTCTTTGCACATAACAAGTGTATCATTTGCTATGTTAATCCTTTAGTCATCTGTCAGTAACTACTGTTTTCTTCTTTACAACCATGTTAGTAGTATCCAGTTTTAGTGTATCATTTGCTAAGTTAATCCTTTAGTCAAAGAAGAAAACAGTAGTTACTGACAGATACAACCATGTTAGTAGTATCCAGGTTTAATGTATCATTTGCTATGTTAATCCTTTAGTCATCTGTCAGTAACTACTGTTTTCTTCTTTACCACCATGTTAGTAGTATCCAGGTTTAGTGTATCATTTGCTAAGTTAATCCTTTAGTTATCTGTCAGTAACTACTGTTTTCTTCTTTACAACCATGTTAGTAGTATCCAGGTTTAGTGTATCATTTGCTATGTTAATCCTTTAGTCATCTGTCAGTAACTACTGTTTTCTTCTTTACAACCATGTTAGTAGTATCCAGGTTTAGTGTATCATTTGCTAAGTTAATCCTTTAGTCATCTGTCAGTAACTACTGTTTTCTTCTTTACAACCATGTTAGTAGTATCCAGGTTTAGTGTATCATTTGCTAAGTTAATTCTTAAGTCATCTGTCAGTAACTACTGTTTTCTTCTTTACAACCATGTTAGTAGTATCCAGGTTTAGTGTATCATTTGCTAAGTTAATCCTTTAGTCATCTATCAGTAACTACTGTTTTCTTGTTTACAACCATGTTAGTAGTATCCAGGTTTAGTGTATCATTTGCTATGTTAATCCTTTAGTCATCTGTCAGTAACTACTGTTTTCTTCTTTACAACC
>NW_013670128.1:37968-43024 GCF_000517525.1 Limulus polyphemus | reverse complement strand
CATGTTAGTAGTATCCAGGTTTAGTGTATCATTTGCTTTGTTAATTCTTTAGTCACCTGTCAGTAACTACTGTTTTCTTCTTTACAACCATGTTAGTAGTATCCAGGTTTAGTGTATCATTTGCTAAGCTAATCCTTTAGTCATCTGTCAGTAACTACTGTTTTCTTCTTTACCACCATGTTAGTAGTATCCAGGTTTAATGTATCATTTGCTAAGTTAATCCTTTAGTCATATGTCAGTAACTACTGTTTTCTTCTTTACAACCATGTTAGTAGTATCCAGGTTTAGTGTATCATTTGCTAAGTTAATCCTTTAGTTATCTGTCATTAACTACTGTTTTCTTCTTTACAACCATGTTAGTAGTATCCAGGTTTAGTGTATCATTTGCTTTGTTAATTCTTTAGTCACCTGTCAGTAACTACTGTTTTATTCTTTACAACCATGTTAGTAGTATCCAGCTTTAATGTATCATTTGCTAAGTCAATTCTTTAGTTATCTGTCAGTAACTACTGTTTTCTTCTTTACAACCATGTTAGTAGTATCCAGGTTTAGTGTATCATTTGCTAAGTTAATCCTTTAGTCATCTGTCACTAAGTACTGTTTTCTTCCTTCTTTACCACCATGTTAGTATTATTCAGGTTTAGCATGTACCATGACATGAAAGTCCTTGTTTATTTTGCATCATTCCTTTCTGCATTCATTGTGACATACTGCATGAATATATATATATATGTTTTTGTTTTCATACAGTCTTACATTCTGTGTCACGAATTCTTTCAAGTATGATGACAAACTGCAATATTTGAAAACTAAGTATAAAAGTAGCTTAAAAATGGGTTCTCTTCCAGAATTCTCGTCATTTTGGGTTCCGTAGTCTAGTCTTTAAACATCATTAATATTTGAAATACTGAACACATTGTAATTTATATATTCGAAAGACATTCCGTTTATGTGTGATATAGATTAATGACTGTATTTTGGATCTGTTAGGCTAGAGACCTATGTAAGGTAAGATTTAGTAATGTAAAGAAAATATTTTTCTACAAATGTAGAAGTTTTTGTTGCTTTGAAGATATTTGGATCCCTCCAAACTGTACATTTATAGTTCCATTTTTGTATTTATCTCTGTGTTTTTGTATGTTCCACAGGAATTCAGGGCTGATGCTCTGCACGGACTGCATTGTGACATGCAATGGATGAGTAACAACTAGTCAAATTTAATCTTAAACTTTGAACAGTTATGTCATGAGATTTAACATGGTTTGAGTGTTAATTTAGTTAGATTTAGGCTTAGCAAAATTAATGAGTGTGAAAATACTATGCATATTATTTTTTGTGTTTAATGAGCTAATTTAAGCTCCATAATTATTGCAAAATGTGAACAATTCTTTGTATCTTACAAGTTCTTGATTGGTACTTTAGATTATAGGGCACTCTCAGTCTATATTATTTTAGAGGCATAATGACAAATGCTGAACTGTCAGTTTAGAACTAAACACAAACAACTAAAAAACAGTCCCAGAAATAGTTATTTTAGTAATCCAGAACATGATCTATCAGTGACAGAACTGTTAACCCAGTTTCACGTGAAACTGAGTTTACAGTTCTGTCACTGACAGATCATGTGAAACTGAGTTTACAGTTCTGTCACTGACAGATCATGTGAAACTGTGTTTACAGTTCTGTCACTGACAGATCATATGATCTGTCAGTGACAGAACTGTAAACCCAGTTTCACATGATCTATCAGTGATAAAACTGTAAACACACTTTCACATGATCTGTCAGTGACAGAACTGTAAACTCAGTTTCACATGATCTGTCAGTGACAGAACTGTAAATTCAGTTTCATGTGATCTGTATGTTCTAGTCAAAGCAGAAAGCATATCTGGTACAATTAGTAAGACTATTAATATTCAATGTTAAAACTCCTGATTGTTTATAGTCATATCTAAGATATATTTTATTCTGTCAAATTGTGTATGCTTTTGTTGTACAACTTCATAATTATCTTTTTCTAACTTACTCTAAAAGAAAATTGTTCTAATGTACTTTTTCTTTGTAGCAAATATTTGAATAAAGAATGGTTTGTGCTGAAAAGTATCTGTTAAACTGACATATATCAAAGAAACATTCTGACTAGTTATAGTATATATCCAGGTGTTATACAAACACGATTATTAGTACATGTATTTAGCTGCCAACATGTCATAGGAACATCCTGACTAGTTAGAATGTATTTAATAAGCCACATGTCATAGTAACACTGGTTAATATGTGTATTTAAGTGGCCATGTGTTACAGAAACACTGACTGCTATAAGTATTTAACTGGCCACAATCTGACTAGTTATAGTATATATCCAGGTGTTATACAAACACAATGACTAGTACATGTATTTAGCTGCCCACATATCATAGGAACATCCTGACTAGTTAGAATATATCAAAGTGGCCACATAAAACGGGAGAATTCTAATAACTGGCCATATGTCATGGGAACTTTATTATCTTTAATTATATATGTAAGTGGCCACATGTCAAATGAACATTTTGAATAATAGGCCTAAAATCTGTGATCAACATCATGTTAACTTGTTTACATCTTGTTAACTTTAGTTCTTGACTCTGAATGTCTTCCATTTTCTCCAACGTACGTTTGTTTACATCTTGTTAACTTTAGTTCTTGACCCTGAATGTCTTCCAGTTTCTCCAACGTATGTTTGTTTACATCTTGTTAACTTTAGTTCTTGACCCTGAAAGTCTTCCAGTTTCTCCAACGTACGTTTGTTTACATCTTGTTAACTTTAGTTCTTGACCCTGAATGTCTTCCAGTTTCTCCAACGTACGTTTGTTTACATCATGTTAACTTTAGTTCTTGACCCTGAATGTCTTCCAGTTTCTCCAACGTACGTTTGCTTACATCTTGTTAACTTTAATTCTTGACCCTGAAAGTCTTCCAATTTCTCCAACGTATGTTTGTTTACATCATGTTAACTTTAGTTGTGCATTGGAGAAACTGGAAGACATTCAGGGTCAAGGTTTGTTACATCTTGTTAACTTTAGTTCTTGACCCTGAAAGTCTTCCAGTTTCTCCAACGTACGTTTGTTTACATCTTGTTAACTTTAGTTCTTGACCCTGAATGTCTTCCAGTTTCTCCAATGTATGTTTGTTTACATCATGTTAGCTTTAGTTCTTGACCCTGAATCTGCTAGCGACAACAATAATTTCAGTTAAACAAACAAACGATCTTGCCCCAGGTCACTACCCTCTCCAGTTTCAACAGACATTTTCATATAAGATTATGGAAAAAGAGAAAACAGAACCCATATTACCATGGAAACAGAGAGCCACAACAGCCTACTTACAAAACACTCAGATCCATACTTGTCAAAAGTAAACAAATCTTGCAGAACACTCAGATCCACACTTGTCAAAAGTAAACAAATTTTACAGAACACTCAGATCCACACTTGTCAAAAGTAAACAAATTTTACAGAACACTCAGATCCACACTTGTCAAAAGTAAACAAATTTTACAGAACACTCAGATCCATACTTGTCAAAAGTAATCAAAGAACTTAAAACATCATGTATGAAATACCACATTTATGTAAATATGTCTTCACTGAAGAAGATGGAACAAATACAAAAGAATATATAAAGCTTCACGAGATTAATGAAACATAGAACACCTCAAACTTCACGAGATTAATGAAACATAGAAGACCTCAAACTGCACGAGATTAATGAAACATTGAACACCTCAAACTGCACGAGGCTAATGAAACACAGAACACCTCAAACTGCACGAGATTAATGAAACATAGAACTCCTCAAACTGCACGAGGCTAATGAAACACAGAACTCAAACTGCACGAGGCTAACGAAATACAGAACTCCTCCATTCCAAACATGCAACCTTAATAACAAGAAAAATAATGGAACCTTCTACGTCACCAGACCGAAACATTTGTCAGCCAATCACATATTCTTGCTGGCTGTGTTAAGGTGAACTCTTATAAAAACAGATGTTATTATTATTTAAACCACTGCAACTAACGATAAGACAGATATTCTTATTTTGTCTACCCAACATTTAAATATTCTTAAAGACATACACTAGTATTTTAGAAGTCTTTTATTTGTTGTTAAGCGCTATGGGCTATCTGTGTTTTCATCATAGCAGGTATCAAAACCTGATTTTTAGCGTTATAAGTCCATAGACTTACCGCTCCGATACCGTATTCTGATTCAGTGATCCTGCAAACCGACTTCTAAACCCTCAACGTACCTGGGTGACCATTCGAGCACTTTTGAGTTCCCCCTTGATAAGGAATTCTCCCGGGTCACCCCGAGTCCACTTGCCAACTTTGGCTCTGTTAGCTCCAGAACTGTGGGAGGAATAAGCCGGACAACACAGATAGCCCATTGTGTAGATTTATGCTTAAAAACGAACATGCTTACAAAGCTACAAGCTAAAGTAATTTGGGATAAAATGTTCACAACTCCTACTCTTAAAAGGTATTTGCATTTTCAACATTTTAGAAACTGGCTGCCATGTTTTCAGCAGTAAGTCTACGGGCTCATAACGCCAATTATCAAGTTTCGATACCCGCAGTTTAATTAAAATAGTAAAGAACAAACATTCAGAGTCTTCGCTAGGCACTGGCACACGGAAACCATGCTCCATATCCCTATGTGTTGTCTAAAAAATTCAGAATAAAAAAAAACATAAATGATATCATACTGAAACGCCAAGAATTCCCGCGCCCATGGGCCCGAGTCGCGAATCTTTAAAACACTTAGCGACGCTTCTGCATACTTTGTACAGATATGTAACATTAAAATAACACAGTCTTCTCATCTCCAAGATACGACTCGAATAATTACAATATGTTTGTTTATATTACATTTATAACTTTTAACTCACCATTAAATAACCTGAATTAATTTAGAAGTGTGAATAATATTATAGCATTGCGCATGATTTAGTATTCGATATTATACATCAGACCAACTGTTTATTATTCGATATTATACATCAGACCAACTG
>NW_013670128.1:36474-37114 GCF_000517525.1 Limulus polyphemus | reverse complement strand
GAATCCTGTCGTAATATCTGTCTGCTAAGTTACTGTAGTAACGTTGCCTACAGCTAGAGTTCTGGTACTGTGAATCATGTCGTAATATCTGTCTGCTAAGTTACTGTAGTAACGTTGCCTACAGCTAGAGTTCTGGTACTGTGAATCATGTCGTAATATCTGTCTGCTAAGTTACTGTAGTAACGTTGCCAGTAGCTAGAGTTCTGGTACTGTGAATCCTGTCGTAATATCTGTCTGCTAAGTTACTGTAGTAACGTTGCCAGTAGCTAGAGTTCTGGTACTGTGAATCCTGTCGTAATATCTGTCTGCTAAGTTACTGTAGTAACGTTGCCTACAGCTAGTGTTCTGGTACTGTGAATCCTGTCGTAATATCTGTCTGCTAAGTTACTGTAGTAGCGTTGCCAGCAGTTAAGAGTTCTGGTACTGTGAATCATGTCGTAATATCTGTCTGCTAAGTTATTGTAGTAACGTTGCCAGCAGCTAGAGTTCTGGTACTGTGAATCCTGTCGTAATATCTGTCTGCTAAGTTACTGTAGTAACGTTGCCAACAGTTAGAGTTCTGGTATTGTGAATCCTGTCGTAATATCTGTCTGCTAAGTTAATGTAATAGCGTTGCCAACAGCTAGAGTTCTGGTACTGT
>NW_013670128.1:33434-35474 GCF_000517525.1 Limulus polyphemus | reverse complement strand
AGCATTGCGCATGATTTAGTATTCGATATTATACATCAGACCAACTGTTTATTATTCGATATTATACATCAGACCAACTGTTTATTATTCGATATTGTACATCAGACCGACTGTTTGTTATTCGATATTGTACATCAGACCAACTGTTTATTATTGGATATTATACATCAGACCAACTGTTTAGTATTCGATATTATACATCAGACCAACTGTTTATTATTGGATATTATACATCTGACCAACTGTTTAGTATTCGATATTATACATCAGACCAACTGTTTATTATTGGATATTATACATCAGACCAACTGTTTATTATTGGATATTATACATCAGACCAACAGTTTAGTATTCGATATTATACATCAGACCAACTGTTTATTATTCGATATTGTACATCAGACCGACTGTTTAGTATTCGATATTATACATCAGACCGACTGTTTATTATTCGATATTATACATCAGACCAACTGTTTAGTATTCGATATTATACATCAGACCAACTGTTTAGTATTGGATATTATACATCAGACCGACTGTTTAGTATTCGATATTATACATCAGACCAACTGTTTAGTATTGGATATTATACATCAGACCGACTGTTTAGTATTCGATATTATACATCAGACCAACTGTTTAGTATTCGATATTATACATCAGACCAACTGTTTAGTATTCGATACTGTGAATAGTACTGTTTAACTTAGCAGACAGATATTACGACAGGATTCCTGTAGTAACGTTGCCAACAGTTAGAGTTCTGGTACTGTGAATCAATCCTGTCGTAATATCTGTCTGCTAAGTTACTGTAGTAGCGTTGCCAGTAGCTAGAGTTCTGGTACTGTGTTTGTTTGTTTGTTTGTAATTAAGCACAAAGCTACACAATGGGCTATCTGTGCTCTGCTCACCACGGGTATCGAAATTCGGATTCTAGCCTTGTAAGTCCGCAGACATACCGCTGTGCCACTGAGAGCCTGGTACTGTGAATCCGGAGTTTTATGATTCAAGACCCATTACCAAAAAAAATTAAAATACACTTTGGATGGTTAAAACTCAAACATAACTGCATACTGTAATCGTATTTTTGTAGGAACATTTATTTAATATTTTTTTCTTAAGAAACTTACATATGTTCAATCAAGATATAAAACATTAACTTGGCAGAAAGATAAAACTGGTGGTTGATAAGAATATGTCGTTGTTAGAATCAAATAGTAATGCTTACCGAACAGATAAAATTGAAGCCTCTCTTGTTACAATGTGTAATCTTATTCTCGATTTGTTGTTTCAACATGTTGAACTTTGTCTTGCTATATTGTTTTGTCATGTTGTGTCTTGTTCGTGTTTCTATTGTTACAGCATCTCCCTTGTTCTGTGTTATTGCAACATGCTGTGTGTTGTTTCTATTTATATTATTGCGACATTTATTTTGTTCTGTATTGTTGCCACCTGCTGTCTTGTTCGTGTTTCTATTGTTGCGACGTATATTTATTTTGTTCTGTATTGTTGCAACCTACTGTCTTGTTCGTGTTTCTATTGTTGCGACGTATATTTATTTTGTTCTGTATTGTTGCAACCTGCTGTCTTGTTCGTGTTTCTATTGTTGCGACGTATATTTATTTTGTTCTGTATTGTTGCAACCTGCTGTCTTGTTCGTGTTTTTCTTGTTGCGACGTATATTTATTTTGTTCTGTATTGTTGCAACATGGTGTGTTGTTCGTGTTTCTATTGTTGCGACGTATATTTTTTGTTCTGTATTGTTGCAACCTGCTGTCTTGTTCGTGTTTTTATTGTTGCGACGTATATTTATTTTGTTCTGTATTGTTGCCACCTGCTGTCTTGTTTGTGTTTCTATTGTTGCGACGTATATTTATTTTGTTCTGTATTGCTGCAACATGGTGTGTTGTTCGTGTTTCTATTGTTGCGACGTATATTTATTTTTTTTATTGCTGCAACATGGTGTGTTGTTCGTGTTTCTATTGTTGCGACGTATATTTATTTTGTTCTGTATTGTTACCACCTGCTGTCTTGTTC
>NW_013670128.1:26795-32480 GCF_000517525.1 Limulus polyphemus | reverse complement strand
GCTGTCTTGTTCGTGTTTCTATTATTGCGACGTATATTTTTTTGTTCTGTATTGTTGCCACCTGCTGTCTTGTTCGTGTTTCTATTATTGCGACGTATATTTTTTTGTTCTGTATTGTTGCAACCTGCTGTCTTGTTCGTGTTTCTATTGTTGCGACGTATATTTATTTTGTTCTGTATTGTTGTAACCTGCTGTCTTCTTCGTGTTTTATTGTTGCAGCATCTATTTAGTTAAATATCGTTGTGACGTACTACTTTGTTCGTGTTTCTATTGTTACAACATCTAATTAGTTAAATATCGTTGTGACTTACTACTTTGTTCGTGTTGCTATTGTTACAACATCTAATTAGTTAAATATCGTTGTGACGTACTACTTTGTTCGTGTTTCTATTGCTACAACATCTAGCTAGTTAAATATCGTTGTGACTTACTACTTTGTTCGTGTTTTATTGTTGCAACATCTAGTTAGTTAAATATCGTTGTGACGTACTACTTTGTTCGTGTTGCTATTGTTACAACATCTAATTAGTTAAATATCATTGTGACGTACTACTTTGTTCGTATTTCTATTCTTACAACATCTAGTTAGTTATATATCGTTGTGACGTACTACTTTGTTCGTGTTTCTATTGCTACAATATATATTTTCTTCTATATTACAGAGACATATTGTGTCTTCTTCTTGGTTCTGTTGTTACAACATTATTTTGTTCTATATTACAGCGACATGCTGTGTCTTGTTCTTATTGTTTCTCTATGTTGTATCTTGCCATAGTTAGTATAATGTTAGCAACACATTTGTGTAAAACATCCCTGATAGCTGTGTATACACCTTACAGTATTTATTCAAGTTAAATTATGTAAAACTGAGCAAATAACTCATTAAAATCTTAAAAGTATTACGATTTAAACTAGCTTTAGAGTTCGATAATAGTTAATCAAGTTATGTGTAGACTCCCAGTTTCGATACCCGTTGTGGGCAGAGCACAGATAGCCCATTGTGTAGCTTTGTGCTTAATTACAAAAACACAAGTTACGTGTAATAATATAATGAAAATCATATTTATTAATGAGCTTTTATACCATTATTAATTTCATGAATCTTTTTTATTTGATTTGATCACAATAATTGTAAATTATATACATGACGACTTTTCCTGAGCTCCACTCATACTGTTTCCGTATGTTTTTAAATAATTTGTTTGTTAAAGCCTGTATGTAATAAGAACTCCTGGCGTAGGATACTAGAAGTTACCCTTAAAAAGAAAGGGTGTATTTATTGAAATGACTTCACGCAGAGACGTGGATACGAGGTGACATTAGCTCCAAATGTTTTCACGCTCTATGACCAGGAAATTACTACAGCAGAGGTTAACCTTCCAGTGACAACTGGTCACTGTACCACCAAAAAGTAAAATACTCAGATCAAGAGTTATTAGCATTAAATCTACCTTCAGTTACTGCGGCATATTGGAACCAAACACCCTGGCATGTCCTAATGAGTTGATGATTGGAAGAGCTCTCGTAGTTCTGAAGAATAAAGATGTCATACGCTCATAAAACTGGATTCCTTGGGAACCACTCCCAGATAATCGCCGAGAATAGCGTCACCAGTGGATCCACTTGCTCACCTACTTAGGAAGAACTCCCCTAGTAACAGAACAGCTGGTGATGATAAGAGAGAAGAGTTTATCCTATGTGCAAAACATGGGCCTCAGAAGAGAAAAACCACCAAAAAGACATGGTGAATGTACAGTTTATTGTACTAATTTATTTGTTTATTGGGATTATTCAAGAAACTTCACGAGCCAGGAAGGAAGCAGTGTTGTAAGCTATGTTTTCAGTGTTTTAATTTAGATATTTATTAAAGGATGTATGATGTTAAGATCAAGTCCGAGAAAGTGGTGATATAATACCTAGAAAGCTCACGGTGGCGTCAAGAATCTAGTAATATCGGGCAGTATCTAGGGGCAAGGGTACATTGTTTATAAATACGAGTAATCAGTAAATAAGAAATTAGTGAAGTATTCAACGTGTGGATGATCTAATAGTTGATGATCGAGAGAAGATTAACCTAATAAAGTTATTCAGTTAAAGTCAGAGCTTCTGTTACGCTAATCAGTAACTTAACAAGGTTTGTTATTAATCGGGAAATTTTCTATTAAATCTTACTAGTGTATTAGGCCTACAGTAATTTCATTGATTACGTTGAAATGTTTGTAGTTGAACTTAGGCCTGCAACTTGCGTCAAAATAACGCAGTCTTTACTGCTGTAGCAAACGTTGTTAAAGAAATAAATTAATTTGTTATCGTTACATGGACTGGACTTTGCATTACTTTTAACAAATAATCTAAAGTGAACCTGCATCCAACAATAGAACATGTTACAAAGTTATTGTAAGTCAACTTATATTACTTTTCCAGTCCTGCTACTAAAACACACGTGAAAAACCAGACCTTACAATTTAGCTTGAAGAATGTTCAGTCTGAAAGTATCTTACTCTCACGCCCATAAGAACTAAAAACCTATTTACTCAAATAAATGTATCCTGCTGATACAACAGAAGTATCCTTCCAGTACAATAGAAGTATATTACCAGTACAATAGAAGTATCCCACCGGTACAATAGACGTATCCTACCGATACAATAGAAGTATCCTGCTGATACAACAGAAGTATCCTACCAGTACAATAGAAGTACTCTGCTGATACAATAGAAGTATCCTAGTGATACAATAATAGTATCCTACCGGTACAATAGAAGTATCCTACTGATACAATAGAAGTATCCTACCGGTACGATAGAAGTATCCTGCTGATACAATAGAAGTATTCTACTGATACAATATAAGTATCCTACTTTTACAATAGAAGTATCCTACTGATACAATATAAGTATCCTACTGATACAATATAAGTATCCTACTGATACAATAGAAGTATCTTACTGATACAATATAAGTATCCTGCTGATACAATAGAAGTATCTTACTGATACAATAGAAGTATCCTACTGATACAATATAAGTATCCTACTGAAACAATATAAGTATCCTACTGATACAATATAAGTATCCTACTGATACAATAGAAGTATCCTACTGATACAATATAAGTATCCTACTGATACAATATAAGTATCCTACTGATACAATAATAGTATCTTACTGATACAATATAAGTATCCTACTGATACAATAATAGTATCTTACTGATACAATATAAGTATCCTACTGATACAATAATAGTATCTTACTGATACAATAGAAGTATCCTAGTGATACAATATAAGTATCATACTGATACAATAGAAGTATCTTACCGGTATGACAGAAGTATCCTACCGGTATGATAGAAGTATCCTGCTGATACAATAGAAGTATCCTACTGATACAATAAAAGTAATTTACCGGTACAATAAGCACAAAAATTGGAACAAATACACACCAAGTCGGATAAAAACGTTTTATCATTTGTAACAACATTTGTAACATTTATAGCAACATTTATAGCAACATTTATAACAACATTTATAGCAACATTTGTAACAACATTTATAGCAACATTTGTAACATTTATAACAACATTTATAGCAACATTTGTAACAACATTTATAGCAACATTTGTAACATTTATAACAACATTTATAGCAACATTTATAACAACATTTATAGCAACATTTATAACAAAATTTATAGCAACATTTCTAACAAAGATTATAACAACATTTGTAACATTTATAACAACATTTATAGCAACATTTGTAACATTTATAACAACATTTATAGCAACATTTATAACAACATTTATAGCAACATTTCTAACAAAGATTATAACAACAGTGGACTCTAGAAAGTTAAAACTATTCCCACTTATAAGAAAGCAATTAATCTATTTAGCAGAAAGAGAAAAACGAGAAATATTTTGGAAACAACAAAGATAATGAGGGGTTTGTTTGTCTGTTTTGAATTTATGCACAAAGCTAAACAATGGGCTATCCGTGCTCTGCCCACCACAGATATCGAATCCCGGTTTCTAGCGTTGTAAGTCTGTAGACTTACCGCTGTGCCACTGGGGGACATAATGAGGGGTAATAGAAAAGTAGATGACCGGAATTAAGAAAAATTCCAAAAGAAAAGAACCCCAAATACATCGTCTACAGATTAAGAACGGGTAGTATGTCAATACGAGAAACATTTTATTTCATTATTTAAACCTAAACTTAATATTTTAAACATTGATACAAACCTTCATATGTAATCTAAACGCGTTGTGAGTGTGGTACTGCTACTGTTGTCTTACACCCGAGAACGTTCTACACACATATATTAATGACGTAATCACATATATTAGTGACGTAATTACACCTGGTCAGATACATTTTTACAGAAACAACTAACAGCGCGTCATGTCTCCTCGAAGAGTATCCAGACAAGATGAAAATCGGGTTGAATTATGTTTTTTTTTACTGATGAAATAATAATAAAACAAGAAATAAAATAAGTAGCAGAGACACCTGTTGGGCGCGTTCTACACCAAAGTTTACATGACGTAATATGCTATAGGATGCTACGTCAGCGATGACGAAACATTGTGTCTCGGGTTGTATTATTATTATTAATAATAATCCTATTTTAAATACTTACACTTTTCAACATTTAAATGCACGAGACTTAAACATATGAACCTGAGGATGAAAGTAACCGGACATTTTTTTGTATGCTGGATACTTTTTCTGGGATCAGGGGCGTGGACAAGAAGGGTCAAGCAGCTCCTTTCCTCCCCCAGTAGCTCTTTGCATACGGACTCGCATGACCCTGCCTGCAATTAGTATTTATAAAACCAGGAAATATTATACTGACAAATAAAAGATGCCAAACTTCGACTAACAGAGGTTTCTAATGGCTGATGACGTGATACTGCGCATACGCATTAATTCTGAACAAAACGGAAAACGATGCGTCAGAGAAAGTTTTGACAGATGAAAATCAAATCCTTAAATGTTAAAATAGTACATGTACAAATCTTAGCAGTCACTATTTAGGCGTAAAAATCAAACAGACGACAACGTGGAAATTTCTATAAAATAAAATCTCTCAACCTACCCCGGTTTGAATGACTTTTCGCCATCCTAAATTTGTTACACATCGTATTACAACATCCTTTTGGTTTTGCCATGCGTAGTTTGATTGCACTGTTTTAAATATCTACACAATAATGTTCATCCTTACTGTTTACTTCAAAACTATAAAAACATATGTATTTTGTTACTTCCTCTTGGTTGACACGAAGCATCTTCATCTAATAACTGTTCCTCGTGCAGCTAGGTTTTATTCAAAGAAACAACGTTGGTTGGTTTGGTTCAGATTTTTCGTATAAAGCTACAAAAAAGGGCCATCCTGCACAGTGGCCGGAAAAAAAAAGTCACATTTTTAATACCAAAATATAATGTAAAGTAACACAACAAAAACATTTTTAAGTTAGTTATTTATTTCAATAATAGCATGATGCATAATATGAAAAGTCCATGACATACACACACATTAATAACACAACTTACATAACTGTTGTACGAGGAGATTTATATCGATTTTTTTTTTTAGATGAAAAAACCCGAAAAACATTTATTAAATGAAATAATCTCCATTCTTATCGATGATGCTTTTCCATCTTACAATCAGGTT
>NW_013670128.1:19309-26015 GCF_000517525.1 Limulus polyphemus | reverse complement strand
ATGTCTTGTCGTGTGCCATCACTATAAGGGATTAGAGTATACTAAACTTTACACATTATATAGGTTACACTAAAGTGACGTTTAGGCGGTTCGTTTAACTATTATACGTGACGTACGTTTTTTGAGAGGGTGGTTAATGAAAGTGTTCCAAAACGCGACATTAATTTCTTGACGCCTTAATATATAAAAGTAAAGGAGGAACAAGGCTACTCGTCTGGCTTAACACTACCTGAAGAACATCTGACCTGACCTCACGTGAGATCAGTCCGAATTACAGTCCTAGATGACTACTGAATTTACTAACTCATCATCTAATCTAAGCATTTCTTCATTAAGATACATAATGTCGTGCTTTTTTTTATCAAATAGCACTCTACACACAGTGTTAACACGACAGCTATATTTATATATAATACAAAGTCAAGTGCACTTTTCAGGCATATATGAAGTCAATCATCACATGAACTTAAAAAAATTATAAACACAAATTTTTAAAATTGTGAATTTTTTCCTACATTCATCCGCTCATAGCAGTCCCTAATTTTGATCCGATGTATTGGATAGAAAACAACAACTCCAACAGTATCGCCATTTCAGCAAAATCTGGGGGAGGGTGTGGGGCAAAGCTGAACCTTAATTTCTACAAAATACATTAACTGTTGATGACGTAGATAATTTAGGCGTTCACAATCAACTGTAATAACTATCTAAGAACTAGGGGGTTAAGAGAGGAGCAAAAAGAAAAGAAAGGTATTGTACTTTGTATAAATTAATATTCATAATTTCCCATAAACGTAGCCTACTAATGAGACGTTTTACATTTCAAAAAAGAAAATATTAGGCTTGAGTAGAGCGGCTGCCCCACTAATTAGTTTCACGTCTGACCCAGAGAGAAACCGACTCGATCTTTTCTTTAAACAAAAACATTTATCTTTCTATGAGGCTCGTGTTCTATCGAGACAATTGACGTTTATAAAAGAATTATCTTCCGTCAAGTTGTTCTTTAAACTTACTTATCGTTTTCTGGTTCAAAGTTCAGTACAAAGAGAAATCACGTGAGTAAGTTACCAACAAAAAGGCTTACATTAGAGTTACGCCTACCGGTTGTTCACTACAAAGGTTATTCAGTACAAGTTACTAGTCGTGGTGAAATCTTATTTGTAAGCAAAGCGCGCCAACAACTTCCTCCTGTGGGTGACGTGTAAGTGTAAGGCGAGAGGTGGACGTGTACTGGACATTAGGTGGTGGCCTTATTATCACGTAACAGGTTTTTTATTGAAGCCTGGTTTTAAAACTGTTGAAATCCGACCCATTCCTGGCTAGTACTTGACTGTTGCTAATATTCGTAACAGGGTAAGAGTATTCATTCTTCTAACGCTAATACACTTCGTTCGTTAGTCTCTCCTAGCGTTAGTAAAACCAAACACTGATATTTAACTAAAATAAACTGAATAGAATCTGAAGACCATATTTATTTCCATATACTTGTATTATTATTATTTTAATTTGTGTGTATTATACTGTAAGAAAATCAAATGTTAGGCTTATAAGAATAACAGTGTATAATTACTTATAACTGCTTTTGTTAGTGTAAAGGATTTGTTGATTTGTAACTGGAAGTACACTCTTTAAAAATATGTTTATTTTACTCAGCTCGGAGATGTATTCAGCGACATCTGTAGGGGATTATCCCACTTCATCCAAAGAGCATACAGCGACCCCAGGGCTTACAGGTATTAGAGAGGATCTTTAGTAGTTGAAATAATACTTTGAATAAAGTTATACATAAATAATTTTCTTCGTATTCAGAATTCACTTTGAATGTACACGATGTTCGGTGATATAAATACATTTTATTGCTTATTTTAAGAGAATTAAACGAACAACAATAAAATATATGTGTGGATAATATCAGCGTTTTAATGAAACTTGACACTATATATTAATTATTTATGTTAACAACACGTATTATTGATTTCTTAAATTAATCTGTTTTTTATTCAGAAGAACTCGCGAACTATCTTCTTGATCCCGAAGCGGGTCAAATGGCCACATCGCAACGGTAGAAAACTATAGTAATAATAATAATAACAACTTCTGAGTAAAGAAGAGTGTATATTAATATGTTAACCACACTATACCTGCTATATCTAATGCCGACGAGGATTTTCGTTCAATATCAGGCTCTTCAGGCCGGCTGGGATACGACAGACGTAGTTTCGTTTGTTTTTAAGCACAAGGCTACCCGTGCTGTGCCCACTACCAGTATCAAAACCCGTGAGCCAATAGACTTACCACTGAACTACTAAGAGGCTACTGACATAGTAGTGGCTACAGACATAGTAGAGGCTACAGACATAGTAGTGGCTACAGACATAGTAGAGGCTACAGACATAGTAGAGGCTACAGACATAGCAGTGGCTACAGTCTTAGCAGTGGCTACAAACATAGTAGAGGCTACAGACATAGTAGATGCTACAGACATAGTAGAGGCTACAGATATAGTAGTGGCTACAGACATAGTAGTGGCTACAGACATTAGCAGTGGCTACAAACATAGTAGAGGCTACAGACATAGTAGATGCTACAGACATAGTAGAGGCTACAGATATAGTAGTGGCTACAGACATAGTAGTGGCTACAGACATAGTAGTGGCTACAGACATAGTAGAGGCTACAGACATAGTAGTGGCTACAGACATAGTAGAGGCTACAGACATAGTAGTGGCTACAGACATAGTAGAAGCTACAGACATAGCAGTGTCTACAGACCTGGTAGTGGGTACAGACATAGCAGTGTCTACAGACCTAGTAGTGGCTACTGACATAGTAGTGGCTACTGACATAGTAGAGGCTACAGACATAGTAGTGGCTACTGACATAGTAGAGGCTACAGATATAGTCGAGGCTACAGACATAGTAGTGGCTACAGACATAGTAGTGGCTACAGACATAACAGTGGCTACAGACATAGTCGAGGCTACAGACATAGTCGAGGCTACAGACATAGTAGAGGCTACAGACATAGTAGTGGCTACAGATATAATAGTGGCTACAGACATAGTAGTGGCTACAGACATAACAGTGGCTACAGACATAGTAGTGGCTACAGACATAGTAGTGGATACAGACATAACAGTGGCTACAGACATAGTAGTGGCTACAGACATAGTAGTGGACACAGACATAACAGTGGCTACAGACATAGCAGTGGATACAGACATAGTCGAGGCTACAGACATAGTAGTGGATACAGACATAACAGTGGCTACAGACATAGCAGTGGATACAGACATAAGTGGCTACAGACATAGCAGTGGATACAGACATAGTCGAGGCTACAGACATAGCAGTGTCTACAGACATAGTCGAGGCTACAGACATAGCAGTGTCTACAGACATAGTAGTGGATACAGACATAGTCGAGGCTACAGACATAGCAGTGGCTACAGACATAGTAGTGGATACAGACATAACAGTGGCTACAGACATAGTAGTGGATACAGACATAACAGTGGCTACAGACATAGCAGTGTCTACAGACATAGTAGAGGCTACAGACATAGTAGTGGCTACAGACATAGTAGAGGCTACAGACATAGTAGTGGATACAGACATAGCAGTGTCTACAGACATAGTCGAGCTACAGACATAGTAGTGGCTACAGACATAGTAGATGCTACTGACATAGTAGAGGCTACAGACATAGTAGAGGCTACAGACGTAGTTGAGGCTACAGACATAGTCGAGGCTACAGACATAGTAGATGCTACAGACATAGCAGTGGATACAGACATAACAGTGTCTACAGACATAGTAGAGGCTACAGACATAGTAGAGGCTACAGACATAGTAGTGGCTACAGACATAGTAGTGGATACAGACATAACAGTGTCTACAGACATAGTCGAGCTACAGACTTAGTAGTGGCTACTGACATAGTAATGGCTACTGACATAGTAGAGGCTACAGACATAGTAGATGCTACAGACATAGTAATGGCTACTGACATTGTAGAGGCTACAGATATAGCAGTAGCTACAGACATAGTAGTGGCTACTGACATAGTAGAGGCTACAGATGTAGCAGTGACTACAGACATAACAGTGGCTACAGACATATTAGTGGTTGAGATGCCCAGTTACATTGGCAACACCATATTATCAATTGATATTTTCATGAATTAACTTGCCCATTTTTCAGAAGAACAACCAATTTAGTCTCCTTTCTAAACATATTGTTCAAAATCTCCATCATCAATGTTTTACTGAAACATATTGTTCAATCTCCATCACAGTCATTGTTTTAATGAAACATATTGTTCAATCTCCATCACAGTCATCGTTTTAATTGAACATATTGTTCAAAATCTCCATCATCAATGTTTTACTGAAACATATTGTTCAATCTCCATCACAGTCATTGTTTTAATGAAACATATTGTTCAATCTCCATCACAGTCATCGTTTTAATTGAACATATTGTTCCAACTCTCCATCACAGTCAATGTTTTAATTGAACATATTGTTGATATGCTGAATAAAACATTTAGAGTGATATAAAGCTGCTAATTATAGTTTATAGTACACTCTTCAAAATCTTTAACTTTATCTTATTTTTTCTTGCTAGTATAGTTTTCAGAATAAGCCAAATTAGCCGTTTTTTTGGCCATATGCAATCTGGCCTTCACATGGAGAGTGGCTAGGGTGAAAACATACTGGAGTCATTTTTCTACTCTACATTTGACTAGTTTTTACAGTACTCATGAACATGAATCATCGCTGATGCTAGGCTACTGTTTGATTATACAGACTATTGTCAAAGTTTAGTTCTGTAGTGATAACGTGTTTTAGGATGTTAATTAGCATGCTGTCTCTTGATAACCAAGGTTCGAATCCAGTCACCGAACATGTTCGCCCCTTTAGTAGTGGGGGCGTTAGAGTGTGAAGGTCAATCCCACTATTCGTTGGGCGGTTTTCGCTAATAACTTTAGTGTTTATGGATTCTGACCTGTTACAAGACACCGCACTTTGCTTATCAATGCTATGGTATTACTTATTGCAGGTCTCTCTCTCGATGGTCCTGGGACCCTAGGTTGATCCATATTCATTTTCTTTCTAATATCATTATGTACAAGGGATATCCTTGTCTAAATTCTCGATCTAAACAAATCTTTATGATATGAATATTTTGCGCCAGAAAGGGCTGTTATATACCAATCCCAAAATTTTCGGTGGCATCACACAAATTATGTTAAAATGTAATTCTGATGCATGACGTTCTATCGCAGTTTTATTTTGATTGTCACTTGTTTATTGTATCGTTTTAATATAGCGTACTGAATCATCTGTATTTGTTGTCGAAATGGACAAGCAGTCATTATATGCAAGTATTTGGCAATATATTTAAGGTTGTATATGAGGGTTTTGTGTTCTGTTTTAATTTATATAGATGAAGTTAGTTTGTTTGAAAACATTTTATTTTATATGGCCTTCTTCGCTTTATTATCAATTACTACTAATACTTCGTTCTTTCAATTTTAATTATTGTTTTTTTCATTGACACTAAACGTGCATTGAAATATTCCAATTTTAACGTTTAACGACATTGTGTAATTTTCTGTTTGACTGTTTTCGTGTAGTTAACAGATATGACGTCAGATTCTATGGGTAGTGATTGGATTACTGTTTGCGTGACATCATACTGACGTCAGATTCTATGGGTAGTGATTGGATTACTGTTTAGTGTGACATTATACTGACGCAGATTCTGTGGGTAGTGAATGGATTACTGTTTCGTGTGACATTATACTGACGTTAGATTCTGTGGGTAGTGAATGGATTACTGTTTCGTGTGACATCATACTGACCTCAGGTTCTATGGGTAGTGATTGGATTACTACTTCGTGTGACATTATACTGACGTCAGGTTCTATGGGTAGTGATTGGATTACTGTTTCGTGTGACATCATACTGACGTCAGATTCTATGGGTAGTGATTGGATTACTGTTTCGTGTGACATTATACTGACGTCAGATTCTGTGAGTAGTGAATGGATTACTGTTTCGTGTGACATCATACTGACCTCAGGTTCTATGGGTAGGGACTGGATTACTGTTTCATGTGACATCATACAAACTTAACATATTCTAGCTACTGTTTCTCTCCAGGAATAAAAGCATCACTTTCGATTAACGTGATCATGTTTTTAATTGTCTTTAAAATTAGAGGGCGCTTCTCAGCCGATCCAAGACGAAACTGAACAAGCTTCTGCTCCATCGTTGTCTTCAATGGAAGTCATAGCAGGTTACGAGAACGTTACGTTTGATTCAGGTAGATCCATTTTTCTGATAAAAAGATGGTTCAAAGTTTTTAAAATGTGCTGTTATTATAAATAAATTTGATATGCTGTCCCACACGATCCTGACATTTGAATGTGTTTTTAATGAATAACTGTATATATAACATACACTGAGAATTTAACAGTTGACTCTCCCCATGACCTCGGCTTCCAGAAATATTATTCAAATATTGTAACATACGTAGAGTGAAATGTTCCACTTCTGGTATCGAGAAGGAGTTGTTTTGTAACAATATTGTAACAAATTTAGAGTGAAATGTTCCACTTCTGGTATCGAGAAGGAGTTGTTTTGTAACAATATTGTAACATACGTATAGTGAAATGTTCCGCTTCTGGCACCGGAAA
>NW_013670128.1:13689-18463 GCF_000517525.1 Limulus polyphemus | reverse complement strand
CAATGTTTGTATTAGTTGTTAACCTTGGTCAGTATTCAACAGTTTAAGATACTAATGTTTGTATTAGTTGTTAACCTTGGTCAGTCTTCAACAGTTTAAGATACTAATGTTTTTATTATTTGTTAATTTTGGTCAGTATTCAACAGTTTAAGATACTAATGTTTGTATTAGTTGTTAATCTTGGTCAGTCTTCAACAGTTTAAGATGCTAATGTTTGTATTAGTTGTTAACATTGGTCAGTTTTAACAGTTTAAGATACCAATGTTTGTATTAGTTGTTAACCTTGGTCAGTCTTCAACAGTTTAAGATGCTAATATCTGTATTAGTTGTTAACCTTGGTCAGTCTTCAACCGACCAAAATTAACAAATAATAAAAACATTAGTATCTTAAACTGTTGAAACTGACCAAGGTTAACAACTAATACAAACATTAGTATCTTAAACTGTTGAATACTGACCAAGGTTAACAACTAATACAAACATTGGTATCTTAAACTGTTGAATACTGGCCAAGGTTAACAACTAATACAAACATTAGTATCTTAAACTGTTAAAACTGACCAAGGTTAACAACTAATAAAAACATTAGTATCTTAAACTGTTGAAGACTGACCAAGGTTAACAACTAATACAAACATTAGTATATCAAGCTGTTGAATACTGACCAAGGTTAACAACTAATACAAACATTAGTATATTAAGCTGTTGAATACTGACCAAGGTTAACAACTAATAAAAACATTAGTATATTAAACTAGTATTCAACAGTTTAAGATACTAATGTTTGTATTAGTTGTTAACCTTGGTCAGTATTCAACAGCTTAATATACTAATGTTTGTATTTGTTGTTAACCTTGGTCAGTATTCAAGAGTTTAAGATACCAATGTTTGTATTAGTTGTTAATCTTGGTCAGTCTTCAACAGTTTAAGATACTAATGTTTGAATTAGTTGTTAACCTTGGTCAGTATTCAAGAGTTTAAGATACTAATGTTTGTATTAGTTGTTAACCTTGGTCAGTTTTAACAGTTTAAGATACCAATGTTTGTATTAGTTGTTAACCTTGGTCAGTTTTCAACAGTTTAAGATGCTAATGTTTGTATTAGTTGTTTAACCCATAACACCATCTTAATATACTATATGTTGTAGTGCCTCTGCCCCCACCGTCGTACGAGGAGAGTATGCTAAGTCAGCCACCCCCAGAACGAAACGACGTATCGAGGTAAGATATATATCAAAACTATGGAGAAAAATGAAAGTTAATCTTCTCGAAAAACGAAATTCATCTCTTGTGGAGCTCCAGTAAATATTACTTAAAGCTCTGAAAACTGACTTGAAAGAATTTGATATATGTATAATAACAACATTGACTTTCAGATGTTTCCCAAATGTAGTAAGCCTTTTATAGTGTCTGAATTTTGATTCCAGATATAAATGTTACCCTGTTTCATCTGTATTAAAACTTATGTTCCATTTTTGAATATTAATATGTATTTACAGACTTTAACTTTATTAAAATGTCACTAGTTCTTTCTCGTTCACAGATTTCAATTTCATTAAAGCTAAGGTTTCTTCAAAACTTTATTTAAAAACTTATCCACGACATCAGGATGTCCTGAACCTCATGATAAAAAACAAGGGGGAATCCTCAATAGGCGCGGCACTTGAAATTCTTTTAGGCAGGATTAGAGAAAATTAATATACGAGACCTTTTTTTTCTCCTTTTTATTAGCGATATTTTTACGTGCTAGAAATACCAATCGTTAGGCGCGCGTGACGCCAGAAATATTAAGCGTTGGGTGCGCGTGACGCCAGAAATATCAATCGTTGGGTGCGCGTGTACCCGATTCCATTTTATTACTCAGCAGAATCTCTACCAGCTTACCTTCAAATACAAATTCTTTTAGGCAGGATTATAGTTCAATTAATCTACGAGAACTTGAGCGTGGGCATATATATATATCAAACGAAAGGGTCTGATCTCCTGAGTCCAAATCTGTAATTAGATTTCAAATCGGTCAAGAGGTGACGGAGCTATGAGCTAAAAGTTTGTGGGAAAAAATATATACTCTGAACCATTTTATGAGCCATTATGCCGCGGCTAAAATGTAATAATGGAATTATTTCTTACGTACAAGTAAATAAGTCATAAGTCCATTACTATTTATTTTTCACCATGCGGTTCAGGACTTCCGTAACGACAGATTGTTAACAAAACAATATTTATTTACGTTTGTTGTACAATATTGTAGAAGCTATATATATATACATTTCTGCTAATTTTTTAGTATTCCTGCCATGACGGAAGAACAGGTTCGGGCAGCATTGTTGGACCACGTATCCGAACATTGTTGCTATGGTAGCGGACCGGCCAAGACAATGGTCATTCGTGACGTATTGATGAACAGTGCTTTCCATGTAAGACTGTCCAAATCCAATTTAGGATTGGTTCGTTTGAGCGCCCTCTTTCGAAATATATAAATTTAGATTCTATGAAAATGATTCATCAAATGTTAAGTAGCTTATTTATTAGGGTTAGTCTAACTTTGTTTATCTGATATCTAGCTGCTGTCGTCAGACGTATTCCTCAAAAGGACTTATTTATTAGGGTTAGTCTAACTTTGTTTATCTGATATCTAGCTGCTGTCTTCAGGCGTATTTCTCAAAAGGACTTATTTATTAGGGTAAGTCTAACTTTGTTTATCTGACATCTAGCTGCTGTCTTCAGGCGTATTCCTCAAAATGACTTATTTATTAGGGTTGGTCTAACTTTGTTTATCTGATATCTAGCTGCTGTCTTCAGGCGTATTCCTCAAAATGACTTATTTATTAGGATTAGTCTAACTTTGTTTATCTGACATCTAACTGCTGTCTTCAGGTGTATTCGTCAAAAGGACTTATTTATTAGGGTTAGTCTAACTTTGTTTATCTGATATCTAGCTGCTGTCTTCAGGCGTATTTCTCAAGAGAACGTATATTTTTTAGAACTGCATGTCGTCTAGAATACATCTTACCTCTAAGCTCCCACATGTTATAACAAAAACTATTATAACCTAGACTACTCGTGGAGAAGGTTTAAGAACAATAAAGTAAAGATTGTATGTATAACTAAGATGATCCTGTTTAGTTAAATGTTTGAATCTGGACGTTCTTTTATCCTTACTATTTATTTGTCTTTATTTCAGTACACCTTGGAAACTTTTACTGAAAAACGTGAGACCGCTTGGGCTTATGAACCTTATGACGGTTAGTTGTTTGTATTGGAGTCTGTGTAGTGATTAAACAGATAGTGGATTTTGTGGAGTAAAAGTCTGATTAAACAGATGGTGGATTTATTCGTAGTAAAAGTCTGATTAAACAGATGGTGGATTTAGTGTAGTAAAAGTCTGATTAAACAGATGGTGGATTTAGTGTAGTAAAAGTCGATTAAACAGATGGTGGATATTGTGTAGTAAAACTCTGATTAAACAGATGGTGGATTTAGTGTAGTAAAACTCTGATTAAACAGATGGTGGATTTAGTGTAGTAAAAGTCTGATTAAACAGATGGTGGATTTTGTATATTGAATGTTTGAAGTAAACATATAGTAATTCAAACACAAGTTTTATTGAGGTTTTACGACTAAGAAAAACAAAAGGGGAATCCTCAATAGCCGGTGCACTAGAAATTCTTGAAGGTAGGATTAGAATAAATTAATTGATGAGACCTTGGACTTGGTAAAATACATCGATTTCATATCGGTCAAGAGATGACGGAGCTATGAGCTAATAGTTTGTACTTGGGGAAAACAACAACACAGAGCCGTTCTGTGAGCCGACGTGCTGCAGCTAAAAATATGATGAAGAAAAACCCGAGTTTTTTATTCAAAGGAAACCAGTCGAAGAAAGAAACGTGATGACATTCGAGAGTCACCGAAGTGTATGTTAACAAATGTTATATAAGGTGAGTTTCTTCTATTGAAAGTTGTGTGTGGCTAAGTGGTTAGCCCACTCTGAGGGTTGATGGATCGCCTACCAGTTTCTACGTGTGTATAAGAGTGACAGTCAAATCCCATTATTTGAACAGACGAGTGTACCCTAAGAGTCTGAGACGGGTGCCGTTGACTAACTACCTTCTCTGTGGGATGGGCGTGACTCGAACTGTGGATCTAAAGGTCCACGCTTTGAATTCTATTTTAAAACAAAAATCACCTTCCGCTGGATATGTTGTCAAAGTCCACTATTCTGTTAGAGTAGCTCAAGAGATTACGGTTGGTACATTTGACTAGCTGCCTTTTCTCCAGTTTTATCAGTACAAAGTTAGAGACGGTTATTCGAAGATAAAGTTTGCGTGAAAATACAATACAAACAAACAAATAAACTTTTTTACATACAATACAAACAAACAAATAAATTTTTTTACATAAAATACAAACAAACAAATAAACTTTTTTACATACAATACAAACAAACAAATAATTTTTTTTACATAAAATACAAACAAACAAATAAACTTTTTTACATACAATACAAACAAACAAATAAACATTTTTACATACAATACAAACAAACAAATAAACTTTTTTACATACAATACAAACAAACAAATAAACTTTTTTACATACAATACAAACAAACAAATAAACATTTTTACACACAATACAAACAAACAAATAAACTTTTTACATACAATACAAACAAACAGATTAACATTTTACATACAATACAAACAAACAAATAAACTTTTTACATACAATACAAACAAACAGATTAACATTTTACATACAATACAAACAAA
>NW_013670128.1:8260-12825 GCF_000517525.1 Limulus polyphemus | reverse complement strand
CAATACAATACAAACAAACAAATAAACATTTTTACATACAATACAATACAAACAAACCAATAAACATTTTTACATACAATACAAACAAACAAATTAACATTTTTACATACAATACAATACAAACAAACAAATAAACATTTTTACATACAATACAATACAAACAAAAATAAACATTTTTACATACAATACAATACAATACAAACAAACCAATAAACATTTTTACCCTCAATACAATACAAACAAACAAATAAATTTTTACATACAATACAAATAAACAAATAAATTTTTTTACATACAATACAACACAAACAAATAAACTTTTTTACATACAATACAAACAAACAAATAAACATTTTTTACATACAATACAATACAATACAAACAAATAAACTTTTTTACATACAATACAACACAAACATACAATATATCAAAAGTTATAGAGAACAATACTCAGCCTTCGCTATCAATCACAAAACAGAATAATTAATCTTTTAATTCAATTGGAAAACTTGCCGTTATTATTCCTCTATACCGTGTGGAGCATGTTCTAAGTCTAGAGCTGATATAAAGTTATGGTCTAGTAAAGTTGCAGCTATTATTCCTCTATACCGTGTGGAGCATGTTCTAAGTCTAGAGCTGATATAAAGTTTTAATGTTGTAATGTTGCAGCT
The DNA here is from genome assembly GCF_000517525.1 of Limulus polyphemus. Lineage (NCBI taxonomy): Eukaryota > Metazoa > Arthropoda > Merostomata > Xiphosura > Limulidae > Limulus > Limulus polyphemus. The sequence continues at coordinate 12,154 of NW_013670128.1, read as the reverse complement.
ATTATTGGTCTATACCGTGTGGAGCATGTTCTAAGTCTAGAGCTGATATAAAGTTTTAATGTTGTAATGTTGCAGCTATTATTGGTCTATACCGTGTGGAGCATGTTCTAAGTCTAGAGCTGATATAAAGTTTTGATCTAGTAAAGTTGCCTCTATTATCGGTCTATACCGTGTGGAGCATGTTCTAAGTCTAGAGCTAATATAAAGTTTTGATCTAGTAAAGTTGTCTCTATTATTACTCTATACCGTGTTGAGCATGTTCTAAGTCTAGAGCTAATATAAAGTTTTGATCTAGTAAAGTTGCCTCTATTATTGGTCTAAAGATAACACATGGAGATTTGAAGCTAGTAAAGACTATTTTAATATTTATTTTCAACGTACATTTTACATTAATTAAATACACATGGACTAATCTGTCAGGTTAAAAACCCCAAGGTTAAGGCTTAGCCGTCCGTAGTTTAGAACTGCTGAACTGAGCAAGTCAACCAGTAAATAACATCTGCCGCATACAGGGTTATTATTTAGTAAATAGTGTGAACCATGGAATTTTTTCATCGCCGTATCGAACCTCGAGCCTTCGTCCTGCACATCATTTTTTTGGAAATGCTGTGAAAAATAAATATCCAACTAGACTAGCAGCTTCTGTATAGTAAAACTCTGCAAACACCCTTAATTTTCGACAAAAATTATAGGCCTTCTAACACTATGTTTAGACAAAATGTCATTTGTTCAAAGACAATAAATATATTTTGTACGTTAATGTTTCGGCTAAAATTAACAGACTGTGCACAAGATTTCAAGGTGAAACTAAGTGTTACAATTTAAATAAAATATACTAAATCACAACTACACATTTCGTGAATTTATTAAGCTAGCCTTCTTCTTATTTGTCAGAGTATGCGCTCTAGTGGATTGAATGTGTACTACGTACTTGTTTTGTTTTATAATCAAGCTGCAATCAGATAGCTGTTACCCTAATTGATACGTGATGCTAAGTGTGATTATTTATAGGCTTAACGTATCGAAACCTATAAGTTAAAAGAAGTTGGTCGTATTTCGAAAAAGAAAAATCCAGAACTCATCAGAGAAATAACTATGGTTCTTCCCTCTACAATTTTGGAATAAATTTAAGGTTTTTAGGACATAATATGGTTAACTTCACAAAAGTAAATATATTTATTTTCTAAACAAATGGTTGGATATTTATAACTGTACTTACTTGAATATAATTCTAAATATGAATATGTGTTCTATCTTTTTAAAATTTGTAGAATTTTAAATAAATTTATAAAATTGGAATAAACCCTGGACAATAGGCAAAATCTTGGACAAAGTTACGTACTGACTGAATTAATTACCAGATACATCAAGGAAGGATGGTCGCTTTCATTTCAAAGCTTATATATAGAGGGAGCTTGTAACGTTGCAGACATGTTAGTGCTAATTACAATTGTTAATTACGTGCATCAGATATCTCTTTGACTCACAACAGGAAGGCATTTGGACACTGCAATGAATGGTCCAGCTCCATCTCCTTGGGATGTGCCAGTTAATCCAAGTAAACAGTTCATCAACGAACAGATCAAGCTTGAGATCCCTCACACTGCTTATGCAAAGATGTGCCACGCATGCATCGGGAATGGACGGCAAAGGTGCTCTCGTTGTATAGGGCTTGGACAGGTAACTTAAACTATAGTAAAACTTTCAATTTTTTTCATTTGTTTTGGGAAACGGCTAAAATACCTTTTATCAAGTTTAGATTTGTAGAGTTTTATGTCCGTAGTAAAATGAATTATGTCTCCAATCTCCATTTGAAATATTCTCTGAAGCAGTAACACTATTTGTTAATCAACGACCAATATCATCAAAAGACCCAATCAATGGTTAAAGACCCTCAATTAACGTCATCAAAAGATCAACTCAATGGTTAAGGACCACCTGTTACTGTCATCAAAAGACCCAATCAATGGTTAAAGACCATTAATTAACGTCATCAAAAGACCCAATAAGTGGTTAAAGACCATCAACTAACGTCATCAAAAGATCAAATCAATGGTTAAAGACCACCAGTTAACGTCATAAAAAGACCCAGCCACCGTTATTCAATGACTCATCCAGTGGTTAAAGACCATTAATTAACGTCATCAAAACACCCAGCTACCAGTATTCAATGACCCATCCAGTGGTTAAAGACCATCAATTAACGTCATCAAAAGAACCAGCCACCATTATTCAATGACCCATCCAGTGGTTAAAGACCATCAATTAACGTCATCAAAAGACCCAGCCACCATTATTCATTGACTCATCCAGTGGTTAAAGACCATCATTTAACGTCATCGAAAGACCCAGCCACCATTATTCAATGACCCAGCCAGTGGTTAAAGACCATCAATTAACGTCATCAAAAGACACAGCCACCATTATTCCATGATCAAATCAATGGTTAAAGACCACCAAATAACGTCACCAAAAAATCCGATCAGTGGTTAAGACCATCAATTAATGTCATCAAAAGAACCATCCAGTTGTTAAATATCTTAAATAAACTTAGTGTATGTATATGATCCAAAAATTATACGTATTTTATATTCATTTACTTTTTTCTTTATATATATATTTTTTTTTAGCCTCAATTAATGTAAAAATCCCTCTTTTAAACTGTGAATTTTTAAGTTATTTTGATAAAGAGTTGTTGAAAAACACCAGATACTGGTGCAAAACGTCTTGAAAAGTTTCAAAAGGAATACCATTTCCAACTGTTTTTAGTTAACACTGTGGTTTGATCTTCCTCCAGTAGTAGAGAACAAAATACAGTTTCATGTTAAAAGTCCATAATGGAGTTTTTACACTGAAAGTAGTAAAGAACATCATACAGTTTCATGTTAAAAGTCCATAATGGAGTTTTTACACTGAAAGTAGTAAAGAACATCATACAGTTTCATGTTAAAAGTCCATAATGGAGTTTTTACACTGAAAGTAGTACAGAACATCATACAGTTTCATGTTAAAAGTCTATAATGGAGTTTTTACACTGAAAGTAGTACAGAACATCATACAGTTTCATGTTAAAAGTCCATAATGGAGTTTTTACACTGAAAGTAGTACAGAACATCATACAATTTCATGTTAAAAGTCCATAATGGAGTTTTTATACTGAAAGAACAACACTTCCTGTATCTGCATTTACTTGTTTTTACTTGCAGATCTGTTGTACCTGGTGTAATGGGAGTGGTCACACTCACTCAGTTCGTCATCATCATCATCATCATGATAACGACCACCATCATCATCATGACGATATGTGTAATCACTGTCTTGGTAGGGGACAACAACGGTAAGTAATCAAAATATTTCAACCAAAGGCATAACAAAAAATAGACTTTTAAATCTGCAGAAAGCATTATCGTCGTGATAAATGTATGATAATATATTTAAACAAAACGAATAACACCGAGAAACAGATAAACATGTAGAAAATATTATCTTTGTTACCAACGTATGGTGTTTCAACAAAGGACAAAATAATGGCGAACAGACGAATGTGTAGAAAACATTATCTTTGTTACCAACCTATGGTGTTTCAACAAAGGACACAATAATGGCGAACAGATGAATGTGTAGAAAACATTATCTTTGTTACCAACGTATGGTGTTTCAACAAAGGACAAAATAATGGCGAACAGACGAATGTGTAGAAAACATTATCTTTGTTACCAACGTATGGTGTTTCAACAAAGGACACAATAATGGCGAACAGACGAATGTGTAGAAAACATTATCTTTGTTACCAACGTATGGTGTTTCAACAAAGGACAAAATAATGGCGAACAGACGAATGTGTAGAAAACATTATCTTTGTTACCAACGTATGGTGTTTCAACAAAGGACAAA
>NW_013670128.1:0-7600 GCF_000517525.1 Limulus polyphemus | reverse complement strand
CTGTGTAATGATTAATGATTTTAGTTAATATTTCTGTAATTGAGTTTACTTAGACTGTGTAATGATTAATGATTTTAGTTAATATTTCTGTAATTGAGTTTACTTAGACTGTGTAATGATTAATGATTTTAGTTAATATTTCTGTAATTGAGTTTACTTAGACTGTGTAATGATTAATGATTTTAGTTAATATTTCTGTAATTGAGTTTACTTAGACTGTGTAATGATTAAATGATTTTAGTTAATATTTCTGTAATTGAGTTTACTTAGACTGTGTAATGATTAATGATTTTAGTTTTTTAAACTGTGTAATGCTGATAGTGTAATAAAAATTGTGTAATGATAATAGTGTAACAACAATTGTGTAATGATGATAATGTAATGATCATAGAGTACTAATGATTATTGTTTTATGATGATAGAACAATAATGATAGTGTAATGATTATTGTGTAATGATGATGGAGTAATACAAAGGGATAAATGAACAAAAGAAAACATTATTTTAAAGATGAATTTATTTATACTGAGAGACAGAAATATATTTTAATTTAGAGACTTATAATGCTAAATTCCTTGGTTCAATTCCCCGTGAATAACAAAGCTTAGATAACCTAGTTTGTAGCTTTGCACTAAATCAAACAAACAGTTTCATGCTTTTTATATTTAACTTCATCTTTATACTTCACGGTTATTAATACATTGTTATCAAAATTATCAAAGTTTTAGTATCAAAAGTAGATATCTCAGCAGTTGTAATTTTTTTAATTTTCTGATCGAGGACTAACCATCTTGAGGATCATATTTCTGACGTCACCAAACTACCAAAAGAACTCGTTCGTGAAGTCAGTGGTCACGTGGCCTTTGAAGAACTACAGTCTCGGGTAATATAGTACTTTAAAAACTCAATATAATATTTATATATTTACCTTAATTTAAAGAGCTGCTACTACATCAGTTAGAAAACTAAACTTAAACACACAGTTACTCGGCAGCTAAAGAAAAACTGTGTATTCTGAAAAGTGGTTTGACCGTTAAGTACAGAAGTCAGTAATTTATTTCATTTCATTAAGTTACATTTTTCTATTTTCACAAACACTGTATCATTACTACACTATCATCACTACACAATCATCACTACACAATCATCACTACACAATCATCACTACACAATCATTACTACACTATCATCACTACACTATCATCACTACACTATCATCACTACACAATCATTACTACACAATCATCACTACACAATCATTACTACACAATCATTACTACACAATCATCACTACACTATCATCACTACACTATCATCACTACACTATCATTAGTACTCTGTCGTCATTACACAATCATTACTACACTATCATCACTACACTATCATTAGTACTCTGTCGTCATTACACAATCATCACTACACTATCATCACTACACTATCATTAATACTCTGTCATTATTACACAATCATCATTACACTATCATTAGTACTCTATCATCATTACACAATCATTAGTACTCTGTCGTCATTACACAATCATTACTACACTATCATCACTACACTATCATTAGTACTCTGTCGTCATTACACAATCATCACTACACTATCATCACTACACTATCATCACTACACTATCATCACTACACTATCATCATTACACTATCATCACTACACAATCATTACTACACTATCATCATTACACTATCATCACTACACAATCATTACTACACTATCATCATTACACAATCATTAATACTCTGTCATTATTACACACAATCATCATTACACTATCATTAGTACTCTATCATCATTACACAATCATTAGTACTCTGCCATCATTAAACAGTCATCATTACACAATCATTAATACTTAGTCATCATTACACAATCATTAGTACTCTGTCAACATTACACTATCATCATTAAACATTCATTGTTACTCTATTATTTTTAAACAATCATTGATACACAATTATCATTACTTTAATTGATATTAATTTATTACAATATGATAAGGTCAATCTGAAAAAAACATAATCAATTCAGAGAAAAAGTTAAACTAGAAAACAATAGATTAAAGAGAGTATAGTTAATTCAGAGAAAAAGGTCAGACTAGAAAAACCATAAATTAAAGAGAGTATAATTAATTCAGAGAAGAGATCAAACTAGAAAACAATAAATTAAACAGAGTATAATTAATTCAGAGAAAAGATCAAACTAGAAAACAATAAGTTAAACAGAGTATAATTAATTCAGAGAAAAGGTCAAACTAGAAAACAATAAATTAAAGAGAGTATAGTTAATTCAGAGAAAAGATCAAACTAGAAACAATAAATTAAACAGAGTATAATTAATTCAGAGAAAAGGTCAAACTAGAAAACAGTAAATTAAAGGAGAGTATAATTAATTCAGGACAAAGGTCAAACTAGAAAACCATAAATTAAGGAGATTATAATTAATTCAGGGAAAAGGTCAAACTAGAAAAACAATAAATTAAACAGAGTATAATTAATTCAGAGAAAAGGTCAAACTAGAAAACAGTAAATTAAAGAGAGTATAATTAATTCAGGACAAAGGTCAAACTAGAAAACCATAAATTAAACAGAGTATAATCAATTCAGAGAAAAGGTCAAACTAGAACACAATAAATTAAACAGAATATAATTAATCCAGAAAAAAGGTCAAACTAGAAAACAATAAATTAAAGAGAGTATAATTAATTCAGGAAAAAGGTCAAACTAGGAACAATAAATTAAACAGAATATAATTAATCCAGAAAAAGGTCAAACTAGAAAACAATAAATTAAAGAGAGTATAATTAATCCAGAGAAAAAAGTCAATTTATAAAACACTGAATCAAAGAGGGAGCATAACAATGATCAAGTGAAGAGATAATGAGTGACTTCATTAAGAAACAAACAATTATAAATGCTGATTAAAGACTGATTGAAGTAATTAAGTCATCAGTTTATAGCTAACTGCAAGTTTTGTTCAATCAGAAACACTGAAGTACTTGACGAGCATACAACTTAATGTGTTATTTACACAGAACTGTCTTATGGTGGGTTTATTGTAATTTTGACAAGAATACAACTTAATTTATTACCTACACAGGACTGTCTTATGGTGGGTTTATTGTAATTTTGACAAGAATATAACGTAATGTGTTACCTACACAGGACTGTCTTATGGTTTGTTTATTGTAATTTTGACAAGAATACAACTTAATGTGTTACCTACACAGGACTGTCTTATGGTGGGTTTATTGTAATTTTGACAAGAATACAACTTAATGTGTTACCTACACAGGACTGCCTTATGGTTTGTTTATTGTAATTTTGACAAGAATACAACTTAATGTGTTACCTACACAGGACTGTCTTATGGTGTGTTTTTTGTAATTTTGACAAGAATACAACTTAATGTGTTACCTACAGGGACTGTCTTATAGTGTGTTTATTGTAATTTTGACAAGAGCAAAGCTTAATGTGTTATTTACACAGAGTCATCATAAGTTAAGTGGTGTAATTTTGATGAACATGCACCTTAATGTGTTATTTACATAGAGCTGCCTTGTGGTGTGTTGGTTCTACAGTTTCTGTTTGTATATTTTTAAAGGTGTGGCCAATCACACATTTTCCAGACCGAGCGATAAATGAAGCATCTTCAAGGCTCGTCAACTTTCACGCTTCGGCATTTCCCATGGAGAAAACCATACAACAGGTGAGACATATGAAACATATTTACACTTTCACATGGAGAAAACTATACAACATGTGAGATGTGTGAAATACATTTACACTTTCACATGGAGAAAACCATACAACAGGTGAGACGTGTGAAACATATTTACACTTTCACATGTAGAGAAGTATACAACAGGTGAGATGTGTGAAACATATTTACACTTTCACATGTAGAGAAGTATACAACAGGTGAGATGTGTGAAACATATTTACACTTTCACATGAAGAAAACTATACAACAGGTGAGATGTGTGAAACATATTTACACTTTCACGTGGAGAAAACTATACAACAGGTAAGGTCAAACAAGGTATCATGTCAAGCAAGTTGAGTTTGTTTAGTTTATTGAGTTTCTTGTAAAACAAGGTATCATGTCAAGTAAGTTGAGTTTGTATAGTTTATTGAGTTTCTTGTAAAACAAGGTATCATGTCAAGCAAGTTGAGTTTGTTTAGTTTATTGAGTTTCTTGTAAAACAAGGTACCGTGTCAAGTATGTTGAGTTTGTATAGTTTATTGAGTTTCTTGTAAAACAAGGTATCATGTCAAGCAAGTTGAGTTTGTTTAGTTTATTGAGTTTCTTGTAAAACAAGGTATCATGTCAAGCAAGTTGAGTTTGTTTAGTTTATTGAGTTTCTTGTAATACAAGGTACCGTGTCAAGCAGTTGAAATAAACTAAACAAACGAGTTTCTTGTAAAACAAGGTACCGTGTCAAGTATGTTGAGTTTAAGTAGATTATGGAAGTAGAAACTTTCAAGGATAATGTACAAAGAATCATAGTTAATGTGTTATAATTTCTTTCCAGTTTTAGTAAAAAAATTTAAAACATGCATTTGGTCTCTCTTTTTTGTGACGATTGTGCCAGTTACTGATTTTTTTATTTTTTAGCGCCATCGTGTGAGGATTGTGCCAATTGCTGAGGTACAATGCACGTGGAAAGATTCTTTCACTGCCTTTTACGTTTATGGATTCGAAAACAAAGTTTACTTTCCAGACTACCCTCAGCAGTGCTGCTGGGGCTGCACACTACTCTGATCTATTAGACTTCCTATCCACATCCAATCTTCCACTACTCCGATCCACATCTAATCTTCCTTCCATGATTTAAATTAGAAAATGATTCACCACTCGAACTTCCTTTAAAAACTTGCTTGTTCGAAGGTTATGTATATTAAAATATAAAGTTGATTCCGTTATTTGTTGGAAAAATCTAGAATAAAATTTTTAGAAAGTTATTGTAACTCATTTATGTAAATTTTCTTTGTATGATGAATATAAATGCATTTATGTGACTGTTTAACCCTAACCTGTCTAGCAAACCTTGTAGGTTGGTATAGTTTCTCCTGTGTGGTCAGTCCAGCTACTCTTATACGTTGGTATAGTTTCTCCTGTGTGGTCAGTCCAGCTACTCTTATACGTTGGTATAGTTTCTCCTGTGTGGTCAGTCCAGCTACTCTTGTAGGTTGGTATAGTTTCTCCTGTGTGGTCAGTCCAGCTACTCTTGTAGGTTGGTACAGTTTCTTCTGTGTGGTCAGTCCAGCTACTCTTGTAGGTTGGTACAGTTTCTTCTGTGTGGTCAGTCCAGCTACTCTTGTAGGTTGGTATAGTTTCTCCTGTGTGGTCAGTCCAGCTACTCTTTAAGTTAGTATAGTTTCTTCTGTGTGGTCAGTCCAGCTACTCTTGTAGGTTGGTACAGTTTCTTCTGTGTGGTCAGTCCAGCTACTCTTTTAAGTTAGTATAGTTTCTTCTGTGTGGTCAGTCCAGCTACTCTTGTAGGTTGGTACAGTTTCTTCTGTGTGGTCAGTCCAGCTACTCTTTTAAGTTAGTATAGTTTCTCCTGTGTGGTCAGTCCAGCTACTCTTGTAGGTTGGTACAGTTTCTTCTGTGTGGTCAGTCCAGCTACTCTTTTAAGTTAGTATAGTTTCTTCTGTGTGGTCAGTCCAGCTACTCTTTTAAATTAGTATAGTTTCTCCTGTGTGGTAAGTCCAGCTACTATTTTAAGTTAGTATAGTTTCTCCTGTGTGGTCACCAACTCTCGAAAGTTGATGTATACTGCACAAAATATTTAAATCTGATAGAGACAGGTATTTCCTATATAAGAGAGAGAGCTAGTAATCAAGGTAATTAATGGGGAAGGGGAGGAGGTAAACAAGCATATCACAGACACCTCGGGAATACTGTAACATTCTAACATCTATATTCCAGTTTGTTAACATACTTTTATATCTAAGAGACAGATTTTTGACAATATAAAGCTGTACTCACATCATGGTCATGTAGTGTGACATGTATTTAATTATCTTTCTTTTCGGTTCTATAATAGAAACCAGATATAAACAGCAACAAGTTATAAGCAGAACTTTATATATACGTATACATCTTTATAAATCAGGAAGCAAACAAATCAATATTAACATCAGCATTTTTAAAGTATACAAGATTCCTATGTATGCCTTTTGAAAAGAATTAATATATCACCATGAAATGAAGAGGTAGTAATCAGAAGTGGCAATAGATGGCGATAACAAAAAGCAAAGTAAATAAATTGATCACAAATGTACAAAAACATATCCTTAACTCTATAGAAATAAGGTAAACTATGAATCCACATGATTACTGAGTGTAAATAGACAAATCTTTGGACACTTCTTAATATATATATATATATATATATATACTAATGTAATTCATTTCAAACTACTTTACTTTCCTGGATTATAATCATAGAACTACATATCCTCTGATAAAAATAACGTTTATGATGCTTATCATTTTCTACTTTCTTGACAAACATTAAGTATGTTTTCTCGACAAATATGAGACATGTTTTGTAACAAAGTACTCTTGACAATTATGAGACATGTTTTGTAACAAAGTACTAGCAGAAACCCACAGATCATTTCCGGTCAAATTAGTACCTTTGTTGTCACAGTACATCTTTAAATAAAGAATTTCGAGGATAATATAAAAGAATTCTAATCGCAGACACCGAAATCTGTAAGTTTACTTGTCTTAGGTTTAACATTAGTTAAGCCTTTATAGTTACAATTTATGATTGTTATAAATCCTACAATTAATATGCACAGTTGCTATATTCATGCTATACGGTTGCTATGGTGGAGATGTACGGTTGCTGTAGTTTGGATTAGCAGTTTGACTCCTAAACTATAAGTCAGTCGCAATCCTCACTGTCACAGATGCTCTATCCCAGCAGGTCAGCGGCAAGTTTACGTAATTGCGATTCTAAAATCCGAGGGTCAATTATCAGCGGTGGACAGAGCAGATAGCCCAATGTGGCTTTGCTCTAAAACAAACAGTATAGAAGTCCCGAAAAGAATAATTTTTGTTATTAGAACATCCTCTTTAGATCCATAGTACTTCTTATGACAAATATTAACCCCTTCTTACATTGTTCGTGGTTGACCAAGTTATTCTAAAGTTCGTCATCAAACTGCTTTACAAAGACAAGTCGTGTTACAACCAGATCAACGTAATAGTGAACATACAAAGACGAGTCGTTATACAACCAGATCAACTATACCAGATATACTAACTGGTAATACTTGACAGTGGTGCCGTGAACTATAACTAGTAAACTGGATCAGTATAGTATATACTAACTGGTAACACTTGGCAGTGGTTCTATGAACTATATCTAGTAAACTGGATCACTAGAGTATATACTAACTGGTAATACTTGAGAGCAGTACCGTGAACTATAACTAGTAAACTGGATCACTAGAGTATATACTAACTGGTAATACTTGAGAGCAGTACCGTGAACTATAACTAGTAAACTGGATCACTAGAGTATATACTAACTGGTAATACTTGAGAGCAGTACCGTGAACTATAA
>NW_013670127.1:83877-87167 GCF_000517525.1 Limulus polyphemus | reverse complement strand
ATAAGTGTAGTTACCAGTTTGTCCGCCAATTTTTGAGTTCATTCCTTTAAGTTGCATGCTCAATCCTTTATTTGGCTGCACCTTTTTTTTCAAAGTAAGTTGTTTTTTATTATATTTATCATATAGAAATTACACAAACACACGAGTGCATACAACAACTTTAGGAAATGCATATTTTTTTTAATGAAAATAGTTTGTATAGATATATCACATTTTATTTATATTAGTTGTATATTTCGTTTCACAAAATATCATACAATTAGGCCAACAATAATAATAATTCATGCTCTGCATCATTTTGGTTTGAATAAATATCTGAAGTAAAACCGTTCAACATAGACTTTCAAACAACAAAATATTTTACAGCATTTTCCGTTAAATGAGAGGGTGATCTGAATTACGAACAATTGAGTCAAGCCTCTTCAAACTCATTTTGTTTTAATATTTTTGGTAAAATTATGTTAAAGATAAAGTATTTTTGCGTGTGTTTTATTAACTCTGTGTATTCAGGCTCAGACATTTTTACCAACATTGTAACCACCAGAAAAAATATGAAATAAATTTAAATTACCCCTTTTTCTTTCTAGAACGGCTGCAGATTGTAACAGAAAATAACAATTAATTATACAGACTTATAATACCAGAAACCGGGTTTTGATACCCGTGGTGGGCAGAGCACAAATAGCCCATCGTCTAGCTTTGTGCTTAACTACAAACTAACGAATAACTAACATAGAAATGGCTTAAAATTATTCCCATATCTGGTCAAGCAGAGTCCCAACAGTGAGATTGAAGAAAATGACAGATGTCCAAATTATTATTCCACTGTCACAGACCTTTAGATCCTATAGCTGTCAGTTCCGTGAAATATTCGCCTTTTATAAATTACAAGTAATTCAAAAGCAAACGTAAGAGAGAATTTATGACAAGTTTTGAAAGCAGGATGTTCAGTGAAGACATAGCATTGCCGATATCTTCATAAAGCAAAATATTTATGGTGACAAATTCAAGCTAGAAATTGAGTTTAGCTCTAGGATACATACAATGTAAGTGCGAAATTCAACAGAAAGTTACAAGACCTTTGAGGGTAGCAGATAATGTTAAAATAAATAGTTTAGACTGAAAAAGTGTCATGCTGTACAGAAAGTGAAGTTTGGCATATATATATATATACTTTTAAAAATACGGAATTGAAACTTTTATATTATTAAAACATAAACTATGAATTATTTTTAATGCCAACTTTATTTATATACGTTGATAATAAAGTAGTTTAATTAGATTTTGAATGTAACTGTAAAAGGCCGTGACATACGCACTTTTACTTATTCGTAATCGTAGCAAAATGGTTAACTCTTTCAATACGGGCTCGGTCCCAGGGACCTACCACATGAACATTTTATACTTGTACATAGTTTTAATACTACAATTTTTAATTTACTAATTGTATTTTCACAAAATTTATAGACTTTTAGTAAATATTACAAATACTCAAAAAATTAGTTTTTTAATCAAGTATTTCACTGAATATATCGAGTCTATATTTTGACCAGTTCCTGTCCAACATGATTCTCGTATTAAGATTGAAAATACTTTTCTTCAACTCAAAAATTTCAAACGTCACTCGTGTAATCTCTAAAAAAACCTAAATACATTTCACACACTTTTTTTGCAATAAAATTTTATATTTTATCTGTCTTCTCTACCCTAACTCTATACAAGATTGGTCAAATTGACCGACCTTGTAACCACCAAAAAAAAATCTAAATTACCCTTTCTGAATTCTAGAATAGCTTCAAATTGTAATATAAAACTACATTTGTTTATCCTAAGAAGCTTTAATATACAATTTGTCTATTCTGAAACTGTCTGTCCATGAAAATTTTTCGTTTGTCCATTAACCTAATATCTATCTCTTGATCACACTTTTCCATGGTGAATTGTACAATCTTGCTTGAATTTTTTATTGGTATTTAGGTCTATTCTTGCGTATACCGGGAATAATCAAGTACATTTAGGACTTCTTCCTCCTTCCTTTACTGTTGTTAATATTGTAGTACGATAAAATACTATGTTTATTACTATATGAAGGTTATGGCTTGTACCCGGAACAACATCTGACCCCTTCCAAAGCCGTATCCAGGTGGGTTATGTATTAGTATACTAAATTTTACTTTGTAAAGTGACAAGTTTACCTGCTAGAAGTAAATGACTTGTTCTTGTACTTATAATATTAAGGGACAAATAAAAAATCATGGACAGGCATTTTTCAAAATAGACAGTTTTGAGGAATCTGCCCATTCAACTGGACAGTTGACGACCACGAGTTTGTTCACAAGTTCATTTAATATTGTAACAGGTTCTGGTTTCCCGCCAATTTAGAAATGTAATCATGCTATAAAGAGAGAATGACGAACGCGATTGACTTTCCTGATACCTTTTGGAAATGGGGATTATAGGTCATAGTACCTCTATAGAGTCATTTTAAGTCTCCTTTAGGTGTAGGATATCCTCGTAAATGTTTTTTTTTTGTAGTAAAGTACAAAGCTACACAAATAGCTATCTGTGCTTTGCTCACCACGGATATCGAAGCCAAGTTTCTAACATTGTAAGCTGTTACGTATTGCGAATTTGAAATAGTCTGCAGCCAATATTTTAGTTAATTTACGCTATTTTCCAACAAGATTGACACACATCATCTTCATTTTTCACACAAATTCCTTTTTAATATATAGACAACAGTACAATTTACAACAACAAATATTACAAATAGTTACCACAAGCAAAGTTTATAAAACAAAAATTCACTAACTTACGAACAACATAAAAACTTCTTTCTAGTTCAGAGTTTCCTTGATGTCCAGCGAGTTAACGTGAAGTCGATGTACGTGCAATTGCCGAGAAGCTAGCTAGCTTTGTCAGACACTAAATTGTTGGACCGTTGAAGTAAGATAATATTTTCAGAAAAACCACTTATGTCCGATGAGAATTTAGTAATACTTTCGGAAAGATATTAACGTCTGATGAGAATTCACTGACAGTCGAAATTTATAACTCTTTCTGGTCAAATGTCGTCAATTTTCCGGTTGATAAGGGTTAGCAAAATCACGATTTATAGCATACAGGTTTATAGCAGGTTCCTAGCCACCTTTTTAAGCTCTCTCTCTTTTAGCGCATCGCCTTGGCTGTCTTTATAGGCATAAGAAAGGTTTTCTCGAAAATTCAGACACCAATACTGAACTATATTTAACTGGTTACGGAAGTAGATATATTGTCGATTCTTACGTTCA
>NW_013670127.1:51500-82894 GCF_000517525.1 Limulus polyphemus | reverse complement strand
GCAAAGGGAAAATGACGTAATGCCATTTATATAAGGAGTTGTTTTTAAATTTTTATAATGATTATTTTATCAGATTTTAGAAAATCCAAAAAGAATGAAAAACGTGTTGCATATTTAGGACAGTTTGCATCGAAAAGGGTAGGGTTCAAACTCCCTGTAACCCCGCTCCTGTGTCCACTACTGACAGACATGTGTTTAAAGACGTGACATAGCTTTGGCATGCTAGACAAATTTCGTTATTTTCGTGTCACATGCAGTTCTAGTCGCTAAATAATATTCTATTAAAGGATAATCTGAAATTGTGTATATGTCTCATTAGCGTTTTTTCTGTAATAAATTTAGGCCTGTCGCAGATGACTAGGGACACATGTGTTTTCAGATTTTTTTTAAATACTGAATCTATTGTTGATGCCGGAATGCATATATTTTCTAATGGATGTCTTTTTTTTTTAGCGTGGTGGACCTGGAGCTGCAGCGCCACCAGCCCTCGCCTTAATCTGGCCCTGAGCCTATGTTAATGTATCTCTCCACAAACCCACGCGCATAAATCCCATAATTCCCACCCAGGCTAGAATAAACGATATTTACCTGTTGTTTGGTGTTAAAATAAAAAGGCTTATGTAACTAGGATGCTATTCAATGACTGGTTCCAAAATCATTTTGTGCATGAGGTTAAAGAATGCCTGGTTAAAAAGAACCTTGACTTTAAGGTTTTTCTAGTTTTAGATAATGCTCCTGTCCATGACCCTGACACAATGCAATTCAGCCATCCTAATGTAAAGATAATAATTTTACCTCCCAATACCACATCCATCCTGCAACCAATGGACCAGAGTAATAAATACATTCAAGTATTACCAAACAAGGAATGTCTACCGACGTGCAACCCAAGCTATGGATTCTGGTGTTTTCGAAACATTAACTAAGTTTTGAAAACTTATAACATTAAGGGCTGTATTGATATCACCAAATGTCATGGGACAAAATGAAAGAGTCTACCATAAATCCACGCTGGCACCATCTTTGGCCTGAAGATGTGAACGATTTCAAATGATTTCCGATGTTTGAGAAGGCAGTTGCCGATATGGTGAGACTCGCTAAAGAAAATGAAGGTGAGGGGTTTGATAATATGAGGGATGAGAAGATGATTGAGCTGCTGGAATCCCATTACCAGACAGAACCTGCTAAACCAATCCTCACAGCGAAGGCTGTGTCCGATTTCCTCTGCAAGGCAGATGAGCTCGCAGAAATGGCTGAAGACATGAATCCCACAATGGAGAGAAGCATTAAATTTAAAAGAGGGTTTAATGACATCCTAGCACCCACAGAGAAATAATGAAAGATTTGCGGAGGAAAGCCAAACAGCCGAAAATTATTAACTTTATGAAGCCCAGGTCAGCCGACATAACACCTTCTGACCCTATCCCATTGATTTCTACATCTACTTCATTGGAGCTTGAGGCCGAATTTTCCGATGATTCATGGCCTCAATTAACCTGTCAGCCTCCAAATCTATTGTCATCATCAACGAAAGGTCTTCCTCTTCATCCTTCATAGGTGAGTGTTACAATGAAGTGCAGTGCTGTATTATTTCATTTACAGGTGCAGGATATCACGTGTGTGTTATTATGTTTATGATTTTATATTTTTAGTTCATATACAATGCTGTATAGACAAGGATTTTCATTTACGTGTAAAACAATCCCTATATAAACATTTATCGAAAACTTGATGCGGCTGTGTTCTCGTACCCCTATAAGGTATTGAGTTACTCCAACACGGCTTGCTCAAGGAACGTACCCCCCGTGTTGAAGGAGGGCCCACTGTAACACCAAAAATGCCATTTCCACGTTCATGAACAAAACAAGCACAGTTTTTCTGAACACAATGTCACCATACTAAAACACGAACATGAAGTATGTTATAAAATTAAACAATCCCACAATCGACAAATACCCAGGCTTTATATGCTTTTGATCATAATTTCTCCGAAGATTATTAATCTTAACCAAATTTTTCTCACATTTCACTTTATAGATTTTTGTCATAAGTGTGCCTGTTTCACTAATCTTACTACTAATATAATTTCCCATCT
This sequence comes from Limulus polyphemus, assembly GCF_000517525.1. Classification (NCBI taxonomy): domain Eukaryota; kingdom Metazoa; phylum Arthropoda; class Merostomata; order Xiphosura; family Limulidae; genus Limulus; species Limulus polyphemus. Next base: position 80,799 of record NW_013670127.1, on the reverse strand, counting down.
ATTAAGCCTCTCATTCACGTGTGATAAACTACTTTCCATAACAGTGAAATGTACGTGTAGTTTGTAAAACACGACTTGTGGCTGTTTATCAATATTCGAATTGTAATTTTCCTTTTCCTGATCGGTATTTATATTTACAGCATGCCCCCATAATATTTTTTTAACGTCAATAATTTAAAAATATGTAAAGAAAAAGTTTATTGAAATATTAATTTCCTAAAATTAAATGTGGGACAAAACTCATGAAATAATGTTGCCTTGTTGTTAAATTTTCTGTTTCCACACGCGAACTATGTACCCAACAGTTTTTCTATCTATCTATTAATATTTTGCAGAAGGAATGGCCAAATTATTAACCGTGTAAAAGATAATTGTGGGCTGGTAAGGCTTTCTGTGGATGTGACAGCTTGTGATTCCAGAGCAAGTAAAAACTTAATACATGTGGTAGAGACGAGCAAGTAAAAATTTAATACATGTAGTAAAGACAATCCAGAGCAAGTAAAAACTTAATACATGAGGTAGAGACGATCCAGAGCAAGTAAAAATTTAATACATGTAGTAAAGACAAAATCCAGAGCAAGTAAAAACTTAATACATGTGGTAAGACGATCCAGTCTCTACCACATGTATTAAATTTTTACTTGCTCAAGATCTACCTCCTTATAACCAGAATATCATGATTAAAGTACAATTAAGCATTTTATATAACCTTTCTTTGATCAAAACTTTGAATGATCGTTTATTTGTTGCTGTATTTTGAGAAAATCATGCAGTTTTTAATTAATTTATTGTCATAGAACATTTTAATATTTAGATGCTACATAATACAAAGTTGAGTACTCAATGCTTTCGACTGTTACATTAAAAATAAACTCACCAAAACTTTTCTTTTTTAAACATTACCAAACTGAAGTCAGTAAAAAAAATAGTTTTTTTGGTTTTGTAATTTTACATATGCTAAGTTGAAAATGCAATTATTTTTACTACAAAGAAAATCACTCTTAACAACCCGATCATTACTGTTTTAGCGCAAAGCTATACAATGGACGAACTGTGCTTTATCCACCGTGGGGAATCGAACTCAGAATTTCAGCCCTTTTGAGTCCGTAAACGTACTGCTTACCCACTGTTCATTATTACTAATGCATTAATACACATATCACAATTCAGTATTTTCAAACGACAGTAAACGAATATCAATTATGTCTGATATTGTACAATTTACATTTCAGGAAAGACTATTCAAATGGCATATTTGTATATATATATATATATATATATATATATATATGTATTATACATATTGCGAATCATGGTGTCTGTTCGAGCGTTCATCTGTCTCCCGCTTACGGCGGCTACTTCCCGCGGTGTGTTTGAAAAGTTGTGCACGGAGGCAAACCTCAACACTCCATTTTGAAATGACAGGAGAACAGGCACGGATAATGCCGATGCTAAATTTTGTTTTGCAAGCAGGATATTGTACACTAAGTTGTTAGGAATTAATCACACCATCATTTACATTTCAGAATGTGACGTAACTTAAAGAATAAAAATGTTGATTTACCACATGTTATTGTTGAGTGGCTTTTAGCTGAACAATTACTTTCCGTGGTAGTATAAGTAACTGAGAGCTTCGACTCTGAGTGAAACCAAGAGTGCAACACAATTAACCTTTTTAAAGTCCATGAAATAATTTAAGTTCGTAGATTAACTTAAACCTTTTTTCGTCACTGGGGACGGGTACTTTTGCTTGTATAAAAATAAATGAAATTACTTTGTGTTTGGACTGAGTCAGTTTATTTCTGGAATGTAGTATAAAGTTAAATAAAAAAAAATTAGAACATATGATTTATATAATTATTGTTTCTTATTAATGGATGCCCAAAAAGAATCAATATATAAATGATTGACTTATAACAAAAATGTGCTTTGTGTAAGCATTGCATTGACACAAATGTGTTTTACCTAGTTAAAAAACAACTCGTTCAAGACTCAGTACTGGTTTCTGTTAATACTTGTCGTATTTTTTGTTTATGAAAACTAGCTTTTCTTGTGTAATACAAACTATAAAAAGCTGTGAGGCCTATTATGTTATTAACGCAAGCTTCTTTTATTAAATTTTCACCAAAAATAAAGTATCCAGTCTTGAGAATGAAACTATGAATGTTTAAATATGGCTGTGAAAATAAACGACTGATTGATAAAAATACTTAAAATTGAGAGTAGAGGACTATAACTGATCAAACCAATGTATTCAGTTGGACTTTTTGACAGTCTAGTGGCAAGTTATGAGACCAAAAGCTAGGACAGCCCTCACAAGATGCCTCAAGTTTTTTTTTTCCCCTATTTCTTTATATAACATGACTCTTCAAAATAAAGAAACAACTACTTGGTATTTTTTAGCTGGTCAGTAAACTATGCATTTTCTTTTATAATGCAAATAAAAAATATACAAGTAAACTATTAACTCCTTTCATTAGTTTTTATATTCAAGTAACTTTAAACTTGTAATAATTTTTCTCTCATTGTTGCAAATAAATTTGATACGTGTTCTTATTCGACAATTCATCAAAGGAGTAAAGTTATATGCTGAAGGAACATAACTAAAACACTGATAACTTAACAAAGATGATTTTTGCATTACTTATCCTACTCAATCAATCTCAAAGTTCATCACTGGCAAACTGTAGTCAAATAAAGAAAACAAAAATTCACATGGAAAAAATCATTTATACATATATCTTTATTTCTAGAATAACCTATAAAAAATGAAGTCGGGCTTATAAAGTTTATGTTACATTTCTTACTTTAAGTTTGTGCCCAAGGAGCTCCAGGTACAAATCTAACTGGATTTAAAAAATACCCTGTGTGATTTTCATTTTAAGATCAACGACAAAACTAATTCTTTATCATGATGAAGTGATAATTTTAATTGTATATCACAATTAAAATACAACCAACTCAGCTGCCTCTATACTAGATAAATCTTTACATGTTATACTAGCTTATCCCATTGTGTTTTTTTTATAGTTTTTGAGATAACACTGTATTAAAATGATGAAAAAATTCATATTAACATTTTTTGTTACTGATTATTAAAATAACAAATAATTTTTGTTGCTATAAATTCTATATAATATTCCTGGAAGATTTATAGTTTTGACGTTTTCAGCTATTTTGATACTAGCAAAATGATTAATTACTGTCATACGCTGTTATTATTGAAAAAATTTTTTAAATTTTTAAAAGAAGCTATAGGTGGTACTTGGTGGATTTTCTGTCCAATTAGTACAAATAAATGTTTCCAGCATACATATTTTAGTAGCTCTTATTTCTTCCATAAACTCTATTGATATGTTAACATATGTTTCTAATACAATATAGGTAAGTTGTATCATAAAAACAGCAAATTATGCAAAGTCTCTTACAATGATGAATGAAATGAACATTTTTAAACAGTCTTCAAAATAAATATTAGTGTGAAAGAAATACTTTTCATTTATAAAAATAATTTCAGACATATACCAAATTACTGAATATTGCAGGTTTTGTAAGTGGTTCCAGTAATACCAACCACCCAAAGAAACCCAGCAAAAACAAGATAACTAAAAAGGTACGGACTGGTTGCTTGTAGCTTAACACTTCAATGAAATCGGGAAAGCCCATGTGGTTACAAAAAGCATGTGCTATAAACGGTGCCATAAAATGACCTAAAAAAATGTAAAAAAATTAAATCAAATAACAATTCAGAGCTGCCAACCTTTATCATTATTATTATTTTGAAATAGAATTTTCAAAGTTGGAAAAAAAACAAGAACAAAAATTTATTCAAGTATAAGATAACAACATTTTGCAGTCATTTTAACGTACAGAAACCATTTAAGGTTGGTTTTCTCCCAAATATTTCATTTTACTACAAAGATACAACAGATTATACTGAAATAAAACTAAGACTTGATAAATATAACCAAGGATGTTGAATCATATTATGAACCAGAATTTAATATCGAGTATCAAAATGGTAACAACAGTTCAAATAATGTTGGATCCTGAAAACTATAATTAGAATGTTGTATCATTATATTAGCAACCACAGTTAGGTATTTTATTACACTAATTAATAAGAATTAATTCATTACTATATTCCCATAATCATGCTTAAAAGTTTTTAAGCCTCCTAACCAGTATTCTACACTTAACACTAGACTGAGATGCTATAATATCCAACAGAATAAACAAACCATAGTTACAGATACATCATACAACTAACCAGTTACAAATGTGTCACTTCAGTAATCAAAATTAATATCAGTAAACATGGTTACAAATATAACACTTATCCATGATAGTTACACAAGTATTATCCATTTCAGTAGCCATACCTACAAATGACAGTCATCATGTTGGTAACCATGGTTACAAACTTATGAACGATAAAAGTTCTTCTATACAATTAGCAGATTAAACAATATGATGAAAAAGAGTGGCAAAGCAAGTCTTTGGGGCAAGGTTTTCTTATTCCCTCACCCACTAATCCTTTTCCCACAATCTCACGTATACAATAATTTCTTCTCCTTTTCTTCATTACCAAGCCATTTCTCTGTCAACTTATCACCTAATATCAAAATACATTTTCTTTAACAAAAAATTATACAAATATTTTAAAAACACTGCAATCCAATAATGATTTCATCAACCATTACTTGAAAATTCTCATAGTACTGAGCATTAGGGCCCTAGCATGCCTGGTGATTAGGGTGCTCAACTCACGATCTAGAGTTCACAAGTTCGAATCCCCATTGTCAAACTTGCTCATCCATCCTATATGGTTGCAAATTGGGTCAACCATCCGGGTGTAAAAAGTATTAGCTTACAAAATTACTAGCTGACCTCAAACTAGTTGAGATTAAGGTCATAACGAAAAAAAAAAAAATTAGTGCATTAGACTGTTTGGGGTGAACATTAAATCACTGAGGCCATTCCTAAATCTTAACACAACACTGCCATATCTCGTTAAATAATGATAACAGTAGGTCAATGGGGTTTTTAATCTTTACTTTTAGCATTTCACTGGCCAAGCTTTCAGCTTCTATCTTTAAAATCAACTTGTCTCTGTATATATTTCTCAGTTGTTGTAAATCTTTATATTATACTAATCTGAATATTTTTCAGTGTTAATTGATTTATGCACATTCGTTAAAGTATTTTTTACACCTGTTCTTGGTTTCATTGTTGTTAAGCAAATAGCTACGCAATTGATTATCTGTGCTCTGCTCACCATGAGTATTAAAACCTGGTTTTTAGTATCTTAAGCCTGCAGACTTACTGCTTAGCCATTGGAGGGCAAACTCAAAAATCTGTTCTTGCCTATCAGTTAACTTGAAGACTGTTAAAAGAGAGAAGTTGAGAACTTGTTCAATTTATTGTTTTCTATCATTTAGAAATCTTACTTTATTATTACATTTTTTACATAAAACTTGTAAAGTTTTTGGTGGAATTTTCACTCCCCAGTAAAATGGAACCCAGGGACAACTGCATCACCTATTTCTACCCACTGATGAGAAGCTTGTTCATTCAAAGAAAATATAATGGAGTAGAAAGATTTTTTGATACGAGGGAACAAAATGTGTGTAGGTGTTACACGCCCTGCAGCACATGCACTTGATTCCATGAACATACCCCTGCAGACTGATAGCTGATGAGTGGCATGGTGTCCACTACATCACAGAAGTTACAGATTTTCTATATAATAACTCCAGAGGTACTACATGTTTGACCCTTTCTCTCTCTCCCTAAAATTCAAACATTTTTTTTAAATATTGGGAAGGGAGGGTTCCCCCTTTTCCTACTTCACTAGTAATGACACTTGTTGAGGTATAGAATACTCACCTGTTCTCAAGAATAAATATGCTGAGTAGACTCCAAACAGACTAGTATACAGAAACTGAAATACTAAAGAAAAAAAAAAGACAGGCTTAGGCCATGTTTTATATCACAAGATAATTATTTTATAATCATAATTTTTCTTGTATGAGTTTAGAGGAGGCCTTAGGTTGGTACAGGGGCCTGTGCAAATTTAAGAATGCATGGGGTGAACACAGTGAAAAAAATGTATAATTATGTCATCATGACAAACCTGTCAACTCTACTACCCCTATATGAATCTGATAAACTTTAAATGAAAGACCATCAAAATAAAATACCTCATATTATGTAATACTTCACAGTTTAATTTGATTAGATGGTTTCCAAGTTGTTTTTTTTTCAATTAAGAATAGCTAAAGTTATAACTGTACTTAAACAGAAGATATGTGACAACTATTCATACATCAGCTTTTTGTCAATGGACAATTGTTACCACTATCTTGAGTTTGGCTAGCATAATATTAAACTTAATTATTTACACAATAACAATAGTATCTATAATTAACAGTATGGAATACAAAAGAGGTCAGAGGCCAAATAGGAAAATGAAAATTAAATAAAGAATTCCTTATTCAGTGTGGATCCTCTACGAGCACGGGTCCTGGTGCTACTGCACCACTTCCACCTGCATAAGGCCACCCCGATGATTTTACAAAATTGCATACTTATTGATAGAATAGAAAAAAATAATGCAAGAAACAATAATCAAGATATCAACATAATTTGAAAATAAAGAAGACCATTATTTTAAATGTAGAACTGTTGCAATTATAGAAACATTTAAAACAAAAACAAAACTGAAATTACAAAACTTTTTTTATACCATTCACTACTAGCAGGATCCATGTATTGTAATATGCTGAGTAAATACACGTATTTGTCTGTAAAAATATACAGTCTAAAGAACTGAGTAAAAAGAGAATGAAATTCTTCATTTTCTATTTAAAGCACATAAAGTCAGTAGTAATTAGTGGGATTAAATGTAATATTCAGGGTACATAAATAGTTCACAGATGTTAGTGGGACTATCAATTTTAGAATTATTGCACACGTGGATTATTAACACAAAGCTGTCTCTAACTCTGAACTGATAGAACTGAGAAAAGGCAACATCAACAACAACCACTACCAACTTTTGGACAACTCTTTCCTAATCTCTAGAAAAGTACATGCATGAAATTCTAAAGGTGTTTAGAGAAAGTACACTTCTGTAACTTGATGAACATTGCTAAACTTTACTTGTATGTCTGAAACACAACACGTATGATGTTAATTATCTCAACTCAACATGACTGAAACATGGTACAGTAACACATGGCATTACTTAACTCTCCTTACAAGACAAACACGGCATGCATGACATTATTAAATTCTACTGAACATGTCTAAACACAGCATATATCATGTTAACTAACTCAACATGACTGAAACATGGTACACATGACATTACTAAATTCTACTGAACATGACTGAAACAGTTTGCATGGCATTATCATACTCTACTTATATGATAAAAACATAACATACATGGCATTACTAAACTACTTAAATGACTGAAACATGAAATTACTGAACTCTACTTAACATGATAAAAATTCAGCATGTATGGTATTACTACACTTTATTTACATGACTGAAACATGGTATTACTAATCTCTACTTAACATGACTGAAACACAGTATACATGGTATTGTAAACCATGGTAGTGGTTCATAATAGGGATCACCCATTTATTCTTTGTTATTATTATTTAATACTGTTCCAATAGGCTAAAGCAAAAATGGCTGTGAGTATTGTAATTAAACCTGGGCAATATTACTAAATGCATCATTGCACAATGTGTAAAGTAGTTTTTAAGTTTATTTGATTATCTATCAAATAACAGTTCACACCCAATTGTTTCAATGTAGTCTGTCATTTACAAGGAGCCTCATAGTCTACTACATACCTGTGTAAGTAATTTAATGTTTATATGACAGGCATGACACATGTACCACAGCGATTATTAACTTATTGTTGCAACTGTATTGATGTTGCATATAATTTATATATAGGGTTCCTACCTTTCTAGACACAAAACTGCTCACAGAATCACTTTTTTTTACTCCTGCATGATTGATTTCAGCCATGTTATACAAACGTCTAGGCTGTCTCCCACAACAGAAATCTTTAAGCCGTAGTTTAAAAGATAGCAACAAGTTCAGTTTCGAGCACCGGATCAGCAATCACAGTAACTGCTGTTGGCAAGTGTCGAATTACAGCCAATGCTACATGATTGAGAATTTTATAGATACTGCAAATAGAGTAGCCATCCTTGAAGTTGACTATAAGGAGTGGAAAGAATTGTGTAAGCAGGAGATGCAAAAATGACGGTGATTCTAGGTGTAAGTGAGACAGCAGTTTTGTAGATATACATTGTACTTAGAAAATATTTAGTTTCTGATAAAGTTTGCAACAGTGATGGGCCAACAGGGTTTAGGGTTGTCACAGTGGAAGAGAGTCACAGAAATGTCATGACCCAAACTCCATCATAAATGGAGAGGGGAAAGGTTAATTGTTAATTAACATGTTTTCCACCTTGTAGAGTGTGCAGAATATCACTCTAAGAGGAAATCTGGCCAGCTGCAGCAAAACTGTGACCTATGGCCAGCGGAGAGGAGTAAGAGAAAATATAACAACTATAAGAAATATTAAGAATGCTTATTTGTATAAATATCCTATTATATTATGATACATTGTCTTATATACAACTTAAAAAACTAAAGTCTGCATGTATATAAATATATGTATATATATATATATAAAAATATTAGCTAACATGCATTTATAAAACTAATGCGGTTACAAAATCTAGTCCATGCACCATACCAGTATAGTTTAGTAGTTTCTCCAATCTAGTGTTTACCATATAGCTACAGGATATAAATATAGTAGCTATATACATTTTACAAACATATACATAACATGTGGTATGCTGATCACCATGAATCATATTAATCATACATACAGTAACACAATGAATGGTAACATTGTGACGATGATATCAGGAGCAATAGCCATCCAATCTGCATGAAGCCAATCAAGAGGCTGTCATTGCTTTCCGAGAGAGCATCATACACCAACTACGTATTTCATTATTTCAAATAGGACAGTATTGTTAATATACATATTTATGTCCATCATGGACATAAAAAACTAAAGAAACAAGATTATTAAAAATTGTTAATTTAAAAATGGGGAATAGGGATCATCAAAAAAATACTGAAACAAGATAGGTAGCTTAAAGTGAAAAAGTAAACAAACAAGCTTAAGGTTTGAAACATAGTGTTGGCATTATTTCCTCAAGCTACAAATCCCTATTTTGACTCCATGTCTAAAAGCTGTAATATTTAGGAGAGTCAGAAGGATTTGTAACTTAAGTAGATAACGTCAACACTATGTCTCAAACCTTAAGCTTGTTTGTTGACTTTTTTGGCAATTTTATTTTCACTTTAAGCTACTTATCTTATTTCTGTATTTTTTGATGATCCCTATTCCCCATTTTTAAATTAACAATTTTTAATAATCTTGTTACTAAACTCTACAGATATGATTGAAATAGTATGAATAGCATTATTAAATTCTACTTATGTGACTGAAACAGGGCGTTAATAAATACTACTTAATAAGACAGAAATACAGAATGCATGGCATTACTACACTCTATATACATGACTGAAAGATGAAATTACTAGACTCTACTTACCATGAAAGAAACACAGCTGTTTTAAACTATTTGCATGATTAAAACATAGTATGTTCAGCATTACTACACACTACTTATATGATTGAAACATGGTATTAATAAACGACTTACATGACTGAAACACAGCATGTGTGGTATTAGTTGATCTCTCCATTCTTTCTCTTAAATGATGTAGATGAGCTGCAAAAAATTCAATTACAAGTTTAAAACAAAACCAAGTTAAATCAGAAAATTCTAAGAATCCTGAAGATGTCTAGATAATAATATAGATACAGTAAAGAAAACTGTTCAATGAACTGTTTCTTTAATCTAATGACAGAAGATTTTTTTATTTGTGCCTTCCCAAAGCTAATGAAAATAAGCCTAAGCTTTTTAAAACAGTTTCTCAATTTTTATAAAAAACATTAATATTAATATAATGATACATTTTTTGAGAGAAAGTGTAAAATAAAAACTTAAAATCTTATGAATGTCATATGAAACTGGTATCCTATATTAATTCATGTTGTTTATTTGTGAATATATTTCTCACAAACTCCTTCCTTAGTTTTGAAAATGCCAAGACCAAATTTGCCAGGCAGACTCAGGATGGCCTGGGGTTTGTGTATTATATCCATATGGCATGGTACCCTTATCCTTATTTATTTGGAGTGCCAAGGGGCTGAAACATGACTGAAAGTTCACCCAGGTATGATTTGGGTCTGTTAGTTGATTTGCAGGATTGCTGAATTCTAATCTGGCATCAGATTTTGTGTTCTTGTCTCCTATCGGGATTTCCAGGAGCACCATTTTTCAAATGGTGCTCATACTACACTCACAAGCTAACAGGAACAAACTTGGGACACATGCTCACATACCATGGGCAGGTGTCCCATTTGCTTTTGTTTTTCAGGTATGGATCCATCTTTGGGGTAGCTATAGAAGTAACTAGAGATAATGAAGAAGCTTGATTGGTATATTGGAGCCTTTATCTGAAAATCACAAGAGGGCCTTTGAACCCCAAAGCACAACATAGGTATTTTATTCTAGTTTTTAATCATTAATGATTGTCATTAATATATAGTTTCAAGTCAAACATTTTATTACATTTTGATTACTTGAAATCCATTATGGTAAAGATTAGGTTGCTTTTGTCTACATTGTTCTTGAAATTATAATTCAATGTTTACCTTAATCTGATCTACTGGAATGTCCAGCTTCTATGCACATCTTGATTGAAACTTTCAATTTACTGTGTTTACATTTACAGGTATGTCCAATTCATTCATAAAGCTAAATGTAATGAGTTTTTATATTTAACTATGTCAGTTTCTAAGTTAGTGTAGCAGGTAAGTTTAAAATAAGAAAAATCAGCTATGATTGTTGTTAATGAAAACAAAAACTTAATATTCTCACCAACTCCGAAGAAAAGTGGGCAGATAACAATGGAAAGTGAAGCACCAAAACAAGGCACCAGTATTGGAAGCATGCAGGCTCGAAAAGTAAACTCTTCAGAAAATGGAGCCTGTTTCAAAGTGAATCAATACCAACAATTTAACAATAAGATGTAAAAACATATCACAAGAAAATTGATCCAAAGTAAATCAATACTAACAATTTAACAATAAAGTGTAAAAAACATATCACAAGAAAATTGATCTAAAGTAAATCAATACTAAAAATTTAACAATAAGAAGTAACAAATTTATCACAAGAAAATTTTTAGTTAAGTCATGATATACTATCCAAACACATAAAGAAATGGTTCTATCGACTCAAGTATATTTCACAAAATTTTCTTTCCAAATCCGCAAACTCCATTTAAAAATTAGTGACATTCTTTCATTTTTACCTAAAAAACATTTATTTCATAGTCATTTATATCTTGCAAAATGTGTATAGAACTCAAATATCCTCTCTCTCTCTAAGACACTTTTTAGTCATGACTTCATTGTAATGGTTTTCAAAAACATGACTTATTAGAATTTATAATAATGCTTAATTGTAAATATTATGAAGTAATACTTTCAATTCAAAATAACATTAGTGAAGTTTGTAAGTTAGCACTTTCCTACACTGAAAATGTATTTCTGATAGATACTTACCTCCACTCACAAAAATAGCTTTTCTCAACCAGCACTGCTCTCTGTTGGTGCAAATTTTCAATGCATGTCACTAACCTTCCATCTCTTGCTTCTGCATATCCACATGCAAATGATGATCATCCACAGTAGGTAGAGTATCACCTACCTCTCCACCTCAAAACAGGAATTGGTAGGGAAAATGAGCTTCCGAACCAAAATATGTCACCACATGCACGCATTTCCAACACCAGGTCTGCTGCGAACCAACATCAAACAGATGGTAGGAAGGTGGAAAGCCCTGACACCAATGAGTATGGTACTTCAAGTCTACAGTAGGAGGAGGATATCCAGGCATATACAAATAGGAGAACATGTGCTGCAACCAGCTAAATCAGCACCAGATCTGCTGAGAACTGACATCCAGCAGATGATAGGAAGAGGGACTGCAAACCTGGGGTGAATCTCCAGTCCAAAACCTGGTGGCAGTGAGCATTTGTTATCCAATCTGCAGTAGGAGGAGGGATAACGGCTAGTACACATGTGAGGATTTACTTAGGTGCACCATCTCCAACCAAAACTAGACCAACCAGGAATGTACATCTGGTGGATAGTTGGAAGGAGGAATATCACAATAGGAAAAATATTCAGTTAGATATATAGACAAGAATATGATATAGTGCTACAACCAAAACCTGGCAGCATCTGGAATTGTACATCAGGTTTGCACAAGGAAGCGACACCTGCAGAATGCCACTGCCCTACTCTCAACTACGTGGTATGATTCATCACTCAGGAAGACAGGTCTCCATGATCCAACACCCCAGCAGCTAGTAAGTGGTAAGAACTCCCATACTCTACTTGAAGAAAGGGAGGAAAAATGCATTGGAGAGTCCAGAGTACTGCATCACTGGAGACAGTGTAACAGGTGACTGCAATACCCTATTTTGAAAAGCAGAGCTACCATGTAAATGGAGTCAATAAAAAAAACCTGGCAGCATCTAGAATTGTACATCAATAGGAAGACTCTCAAAGCCACGGAGCACCAGAAATGGCCAACAATCGCTGTCTGCTTTATGATGCAAAAATCCACTAGAGAGAACTACTAGCAGTCTCACAGAACATCCAATCTCTACAGTGAGCACAACCCAAACCTATAACATAATTGTTTAGGCATAGATGACAATGTAATGGAGACACACAACCAACACCTGGCACCATTTGGAATTGTACATCAGGTCCATGGTAGGAAGAGCTAGAACATAACTGCGCATTGTTGCAAGATGGACAGTGCAAATTTTCAAAGAACAAAGTATACCTGATTAGGCACCACTTGCCATAGGGTGGGATCCACAGTACTTTAGCAAAAAGACCCCTGAAAAAGTAAGAAAAGTTTGAAAAAAAAGCAACTTTTCACAATACCAAAAAGAAAAAATTTTAATTAATAGTAAAGAAAGACAAAGTCAGCAGTAGCAAATTACAACAAATCTACAAGCAAAAACTAGCACATCTGTACAGTACTAATGCCAATTGAGAAGTGATTAACGAGTATGGATGTGAAGAGGGCACTGGTTACAATAGGAGAGGTGTCGCACTCCTATTGGTAGAAAACTGCTGCATGATCATTTGCATGAAGATATGCGGATGTAAAGAGGGTGCTGGTTACAATAGGAGTGGTGTCACCCTCTTATTGGTGGAGAAGTGCTGCATGATCAGAAGCAGAAGGTGAGTAGCGTGTTGAAAATTTGTGCTAATAGAGGGTAGTGCTGGTTGAGAAAAGCTATTTTGTGAGAAGAGGTAAGATATTGTATTGGAAAAAAACAGTCAAATATTTCACATAATAGGTTACTTTGATTATATGACTGTTTTGCTCTCACTACACACCAAAGTAGTGATGACTGACAAGTTTGTGTGCATAATATGAATAGCTATGTAAAATAAGGGAGGTTGGATGATATAGTAATATTGGAATTACAAGGATTTATACAAGTATGTGACCATTATAGGTGCTGAAATGCCAACTTCAGAAGATCAGTATTATTCTGCTAGTCTATTTAATGTAACATTTTTCTTTCTTTCCTGTGTACAAGTGGGGATCAAAGTGCACATGATATGACCTTTCACAAAGCTAAGTTCCAAATTTAATTAAATAACTTTATCATCAATGTATTTAGATGATCTCGGCATCAAAACGTAGTTCCTATTCAAATTTTAATATTTTACAAGTTTCAACTATTTCATTTTTAAAGAAAACATTTAAATAAATTCCCAATCTTCACTTTACTGTATCATGGAATACTTCTCTCTCTTCACTTCAAACTGCTCATTTTTGATATTCTTTCTACTTCTATTTGAGCTTTTGAGACATTTATAGGATAGATATATACAATACAGGAAGTCAAACCCACATGCCACACCCTCCTATATTACTGTATTTCAAAACATGTTAACTGTCAATATTTCTTTTTGATTTGCTATTGAACTATTTATAACCAACAGAAAGAGAAAATTTTAATTTAATGATTTCCATATTAGGTTAGCTCATTCAGACAACAGCTTCTGAACCATTCCGCCAACAGATTGACTGTAGCTATCGCCGAGATCACCTTCACAAGGTGAGATAATTATTTTAATATACTTACAGTTTGGTTAAAAGTCAGTTAAATTATAATAGTTACGGGACATTGTGTTCTTTATACAAGCTATTATTTTGTGTTCCAAACTGCATATTTGAGATAAATAAAAATTAAGTAACATACTAACAACAACCCTACCAAAAACTATGGTTAACTTTTATTGTAACTTTAAGTGCAAAAAAATACAAAACCCATAAATAAGTACTAAATTTATTGTTTTTTTATACCTATTTTTAAATTTTTGTAATAAAAGTAACTAAAATGAAAAAGCAGAAATTTATTAGGTTGGGTAAGAAAACTTAAATTAGAAACAAGTTACATAAAACCAGTTTCTCCACAAGGAATGTATGCAAGCTGCTCGTGCATGATTTAATTCAATATCTGTTTACTGTAATTTGTACTATACCCTCACACAGTGATTTATTGCTTTCTTATGCTAGTTTAATAGTTAAACAAGGTTCACAGAGCATTAAATGAAATCAGTTGTGAAAAACTTAAAGGACTGAATATTTTAGGATGAATAACTGTAACTGTGTTACAATATGGTGTCATTCTAGAGAGAAAAAAATGGTAAGTTGGATTTATTTCCTATTTTTAGTGTTGGATAAAGAAAATAATAGAAAAAATAAAGTTTTAGTTTCATATTCATTTAGGAGGTTCTAAAGGTTATGTAAGCGAAATATGTGAACTATAAGATCAAAAACAAATTTATTTTGAGAATAGACTGATTAACCAAAGTAAATTCCCAGACAAGTCTTTAGTAGAAATACTTTATCAAAAATTCTGATATTTTTGTGTGCAACATATTTGGATTGTTTACCAAATTTCATAAAGATACACTAAATATATTTAGAAGTATGGTATTTATTAGTAAAAATTAATTCTCAAATATGGAATTTACTCTGTGCATATACGGTTAAGAGCAACTGCTCTCCATAACTAGCTGCATTTGGTGAATGGCAAGTTACATGGCTGAGTAAGAACCCATATCTGCTGCTAATTTTATTTCACAAGTGAGGCTTTCATGTACAAATTACAGCTGATAGATTGTGAAGGTCCTATTACAGTAAATACTGGGAGACATTCTATCGTTTCTATTATATAGTTTTTACCACTACTTTATTTGTCAATCTATAAATGCATTACTATTTTGCTTTGGCTCAGTTGTTTGAATTTAAAAAAATCAACACAGAAGAAAGAACCTTTCGTTTTCCTTTAAGCTTTGCAATGTAAAGTGGAGCATAGTGCCCCTGATATATTAAAACACAAAATTAATGGAAATCACTTTATTAAAGCCCATAAGGTCTTCATTAAGGGCTAAAACGACATTAATCAACATTAGTTGTTATATACAGAACATTATTTAAGCCCTTAACAAAGCTGCCATGGCAATATATTGGGCTTAAACACCACTATTTCTGGAGTTCTAGATCACATTTTGTTTTTATCTACCATGACTCATGAGACACTGTTGTATTTTCTTTATACATCTATCTGTATATGTATGTGTGTGTGTGTGTGTAAATGTATGCCAATTTATTTTCTTCCAACAAGAGCTGACTAATTTATTTATATTAATCAATAACATGTGAATATTGCTCAGTGAATGTGTTCTTTAAATTTTAAAAATATAAAAAAGATACTGGTAACACTTTGCAAGAATTTTACTGACAGAACTAGATACAAAAAATGCTCTTCCTTATACAGCATCAACACTGATTACAGAATCTACACAACTATTGACATATACATAATATAATATTAAGCCATACATGTCTAAAGTATTGCATCTTTAATCATTAATAAAACATTGTTAAAACTAGATTTAAGATCTTCTCACACAGAGTAAATAACAAAATATAATAACTTACATACTTTTCTTATCAATATAAAAACAGTACAAAATAATCAAGACAATAACACATGCCATAAATTTCACAAATCCATGAAATGTAATATGTGAACTGCTCATTTAACTTACCACAATATGGTTCCTTAGCCATATTAAGTTCCTCAAGTTTGACATCCAGTACCTGGATTCTTAAAAAATAACTACATTAATATATTTAGGTAAGAAACGATTATCCTACCTCTACTAACATGTTTATTTAGGTAACAAAAGATTTTACCTCTTTAACACTTTAGTTAAGATTATCTTACCTCTAGTAACATGTTTATTTAGGTAACAAAAGATTTTACCTCTTGTAACACTTTAGTTAAGATTATCTTACCTCTGGTAAAATGTTTATTTAGGTAACAAAAGATTTTACCTCTTGTAACACTTTAGTTAAGATTATCTTACCTCTAGTAACACTTATCTAAGAAACAAAATATTTTACCTCTGTTAACATGTTTATTTAAGAAAAAAAAAAAGATTTTCCCTTTTGTAACACGTTTAATCAAAATTATCCTACCTCTAGTAACATGTTAACCTAAGAACCAAAAGATTATCCTACTTCTGGTAACATGTTTATCTAAGAACCAAAAGATTATCCTACTTCTGGTAACATGTTTATCTAAGAACCAAAAGATTACAATATCTCTGGTAATATGTCTTCTTTACTATCTTACCAGGAGCAAAACGTTTAAGTTTCTTTATCAATCCAATTGATGAGAGTAAATGAGTTACAATCAAACTTGCAGACAATGCTGTTTTATATATTAATCTAGAAGTTCAAACAACATGATTACACTAGAATAAAACACAGTGGAGTGATACACTACTGTCCATTTGAATTTCCATTTATTAGATGTGAACACTAACAACCTGTTTAATTATATATTTTCTTTCTTTCTAGTTAGTATCTCAGAGTAACCACAATGATTTCTGCATACAATGTATAGCTTAAACATAGGCATAAAAAAATACAACAGCAGATTAAAAAAATAATTACAATTAGGAACTGGCTAAAGTGTTATACAAAATCATATAAATTAATAGTAAGAAAAGGAACAACCCATTAAATTACCACTGTATATAACAAAGGAAAAGCCCTAAACCTCTCTCTCACACACACACACACACAAATTTAGTGTTACAACTAGTCCTTTTGGGTTTTCCTTTGTAATATATTGATATGAGAACTCTCAAAAGATCCTTAAGATAAAAGGATGAAATTTCTAAATGCTCATTTATCAACACAGAAGGAACACATCCTACACTTTTTAGATATGCTAATATTCATTTTTAATGGCATCAACAAATTCATGTCTCCTTAATACATGGAGGAATATGTGGCCTCCAGAGCTAGACGGGTATTTGTTCCTATAATATAACATCAAGTATTGCATAGTGTATTGGGTTAAAATGTGATACTGGTATCATAACAGATAATGTTACGTAAATCGAGACAACATGAGCAGTAATTATGAACTAGAGATACGGTGTTGCTAAAATGTTTCATATGTTGCCCATATGAAACAGCAGAATTCCGTAATACCACTTTTTTTCAAACTGTAAATGTGTTTCAACTTTTTTTTTTTTTACCTAAAGATAGTTGCTCACATTCAAACCAAGCAACTTACTACCACAATTAATACATAAATACAAATGAGGAAGCTTTAAGCTACAATGTGGAATTTGTTTATCTGTTATTGAGCACAAAGTTACACAATGGGCTATCCATGCTCTGCCCACCATACAAGCAACAATACACAAGTACAAAGGAGAAAACTCTAAGATACAATGTAGAATTTGTGTGTTTGTTTGTTCATTATTATGCACAAAGCTATACAATGGGCTATCTGTGCTCTGCCCACGATAGGTATCGGAACCCGATTTTTAGTACCGTAAGCTGTGAGACTTACCACTGAGCCAACTGGGAGCAAACAACAATGTAGAAACACAAAAGAAAAAATATCTAAATATAAAACAAAACTTGTAAAACAATACACATAAAAGATAGAAACATATTTCGATATAAATTATGATATCACAAGCAAGATAATTAAACAATTATTTTAAATAAAATTTATCACATACAAAAAATACTAAAATTTGTTTCAGATATTTGTGCAAAACTGCCAAAGGATTATATGTGCTAGCTGTCCCTAATTTTGAACTGATTTGGAAGGCATTTAATCAACACCACCGAACACCAACTCTTGGGTTTTTCTAATCAAATAGTGGAATTTGACTGTCACTCTTATGACACATTCACAACTCTTAAAGTGCAAGGAGCACAATTTTGCAGCAAATATGGGACAAGAACAATGGACTCTTGGATCCACAGTCCAGCATGCTAACCACTAGGGCACACTTAGCCCACTTAGAGAAATTAAATACAAAAATAGAGGCACAAGAATGATAAAAGATACTTAGATAGATCACAAACAAAAAATGTACAAAAATATATTAAAAAAAAACAGTATAAAACAATCAAAAACTAATACTCTTCATTTAGGAATAACTATATAAAAATATTTCAACGTAAACACAACAATCAAATTATTCAGAATTTCAGATAAAAATAAGTTCACTAAAGAGTTCAGAGTTAACTCTAAAATGCACATGTACATTGATTTGCTATATTTTATTGCATTTTGAAAAAAATCTACAGCCTGAAATAGTTTGAAACTTGAGATAAACTTTTTACAGATTATGTATATAAAATGTCTTATTCTTGTACTTGATATTTTTTATTGTAGTTTTCGATTAATTAATTTTTTGTCTTTCTATGTTTCTTTTAAACTTTCTTGTGATATTTATATTCTCTTAACCTATAAATTTTATTTTTGATTTGATTTAATAAACCTTGCATACAGTTTCATTGTGTTTATATTGACATACAAAAATTATAAACTTTTTACCAAACCAAAATTATAAACAATTTAACATTTTTTTAAATTGTTAATCATAAGGTTTCATTTAATATATGTAATAAGTTGATGATATATATAATAAGTTGATGATATATGTAATAAGTTGATGATATATGTAATACGTTGATGATATCCTTTAAAAGAGAAGAAATGAGATTGTTTTTTGATCATATTAAAAAACAAAAATTCACAATAGAAAAAAAAATGACTGTATAAAGTTCCTAAAGGTGAATATAAAGAAAAAAGAAACATTCAGTGTGAAATTCTCCAGCAGAAGGCTCATGGTAGAACTTATGTAAACTGGTTTTCTGAACATGATAAAAAAGTAAAAATCAGAACATTAGGAAGATGTACAATAGCAGCACCAAAGATAACAAGAAAAACATAAGATAATGTTTCAAAACAAAGAATAATGTTACAATCAGGAAAACACTGAACCAAGAAAAAATGAACACATATAAGAACAAAAGAACTGACCAAAAGACCGAATAAGAGCAAGAGAAAAAAATCTATGTATGGATCAATACGATTTGTAAATGTTATTAGTGAAAGATTACTTAGATTGTAGTACAGATTAAGAAAAAAACACAAATTAAATGTAAAAAGTAAACTCGTAAATAAACCAGGAACTAACATTAAAAGTTTTCTACCAAAGTTATATAATAATGAAAAACATGGTAAAGGCACAGTCTATGAAATAGAATGTTTAGACTACAAAAGTTTCTATATGGGAGAAACAAGTAGAAAAAATATTTATTAGATGCGAGGAACATGAAAAATGAAAAAGTCAAATATAAATGAACATATGATTGAAAAACAACATAAAATAAACTTTAAAAATATTAAAGTATTGAATACAGAGAAAAATTCAAACAAAAGAAAAAATATGGAAGCACTAAGAACCAAAAAATTAAATCCTAACATTAATAAAACATCAGGAGCATTAATAAATTATATCTGTATCAAGTTAATTACATTTAAAACCAGGGGGAGCTAGTATCAGAAACTCAATTATTTGAATGGATATACTTGCAGCTTGAATATACTTGTACCTTAAATGTTGTACAGAAATAAATTCATTATCCCACAAATAGCTGTTTCAAAACTTCATATTGTTCATTAGTTAAGTGGATGTTTCTGAAAAAGTAAGTTTTTTTTGGTGATTTCTTTGCTCATTCAAATATCTACTTAGGCCAATAACAAAAAGTGGCCTTATCAGTAAAATGGAAGTTGATATGGTTGAATGCAAAGCCTACTTCATCTTCTTCCACAAAAAACATTTATTTCCCTATCATACTGCAACAACATAATGCAAATGAAGTATAAAATGATAAAGCCAGTTTAAAAAAATGAAGACAATAATTAGGGTAGAGGTTGTTCACATACATCTTTTTCTGCTAGCAAAATAACACGAAGCTAAGCTTTTATTATTTTGTTCCAATCCCTACATGATATTTGGTTGAACTAGAAACCAAACTGGCTTAAATAGTTGAAGAAAAAATTGAAAAAGAGCTTTCATTATGTGTTTATTCACTAACCTATGGCTTCTCAAAAATGAGATATAGGTAATTACATCCCACCATGACAACCAAGGTTGAGAAACAGTGATTAGCTAAATATCGATAAATCTTCACTTGTATTAAAAGTTATAAGGTTTAAATCAGTGTTATTGTTTTGACTATTTCATCTTTCCGACTAGAGGATTATGAGTGTCATAGTATGCTCAAGATAAGTTCAGGAAATTCACAGAGACTAACGTTTTAGTTTGGAGTGTACTGAAATTAACCAGAACTTTTTTTGAATCTGTATATATAATCTGTTAATTTCAACTTACTAAAATATGTTTCTGAGTTACACTAAAGCTTTTCATTTTGCTTTTAAAGCTTAAACGTATCTTTTAAACTATAAACACTAATAACAGAAAAAGAATGTAACTAAATATTAACTATATCATCAAAATAAATGTAAGACTCATTACATCATGCTTAATAGCACACATTTGGGCTTACTCTTAGGACTATCTTCAAAGTTAAACACTGTTAAGAAGGTTTATTTTACTTATTTGTTATTCATTTTTATATCTTCTCTGTTGGCAAGTTTGTGAATTATGCATCATCTCATTGTTTAGTTTAACATGTTGTGTTAACTTGGTAACACATCATGCATATAGTGTTCTCAGTTATAACACATTCTTAGTTACCATATAACATTTAGCAGGTCTGGAAGAGTTTATTAGAACAGGTTGAGAGCTTTCTCATGTTTAAAAGATCATATAAACATTCAAGACAAATCTTGAGGACTTACTTAAGTATAAGCCACAAACTCCATCCAAATAATGAAGTAGTAATGGACCAGAGAACAGCACCTACAACAAAACAAAAAACTGTTATAGCTAAAATAGCTTTAATAGAAATGTAACAGTTAAATACCTAGATTAAACAATCAGCAAATAGCTACAGAACCTTTACTCACAATTTAGATAATTGAAATTCATTTAAACTTTCACAATCAACTGTACAAATGTAACATAAACTGTGTTGTATATAGCTTAAACAATAAAAAAGCTTGAATGTTTTGTGTAGTAAAGATGTACCTGGGCTATTTTGTTTTAGGATTTTTACCTGAGAAGGGGGATAAAAAACACAGCACATTTCCACTTTTTTTAGAAACTCTTAGCTATGAATTTAAAGACATAAGTTAAATGAGTCAATTATTAACCTTCACAAAGCATAAAGGATTTAATAACAAAAAAAGGGGAACATTATCTAACATTGTCCTTTATACAATTTTTACTTCCTTAACAGGTACCCACAGCTAAAACAGTTAACATTTTTTCTAAAAGATTGAAAATTCTCATAGAATACATTTATATGTTTTTCAGAAAAACTGTAATAAACAAAATCTGTGTTAGTTACACAAATACAGAATGTGAGATCTTTTCTATTCAAGAGTTCAAGATTAGCACAAGGTTTTTTAAAAGTGATTAATATAATACATAGTGGCAACAAATTTAAAACATCTATTTTTAGCATGAAGTAAAGGGTAAATTTAAACATATTTTTCACAATTAATGATCACAAAAATGTCTTTTTTCTTCTTCTTAATGACTAGCTAAACAACAATAAAAAAGTATGACATCATTTAAGCCCACTACTTAAAACTTACCATTGTTAGGCCTAGAGGAAGGACAAAAGCTTGTAGCAAACCCTTCCATCTGAAGCCAAGTAATGTTGGAAGACTACCTCTCTTAAAAAAGACAAAAAAAGTTAATTATTTTTTTACAAACAGTATTAAATACAATTTTATTTCTCCAAATAATAAATAATTAAATATCTAAAATAGTAAAAAACTAAAGATAATTTTCAAATTCCAAATATAAAGGAACTTTTTTAAAGTAATTTTTCAGCCTCATTTGGAAATTTTTAAGTGATGAAACATTTGAAAATTTTAGAAAAAGGCACTTAGATACAAAGTAATATATTCACACTATGCTAATATTTTAATGATTTAAATTTTTTGACTGTGTATTATTTGAGGTTTCTAGAAGTAGTTGCAATCATTTCAAAATGCAATAATTTACAAAACAAGAAGAAAGGCAAAAAATATATGATAGAATATAAGTGTGTGTAAAACTGAAGAACTCAATATGTGATCCACGAAAAGGTTGCATAATTATAAAAATGAACTGTCAGCACAGTGTATAGATCCAAATTTGGTTTGCTGAGATAAAAACAAAAATAAGATTCAGATGGTCCGTGAGCAAAAAAACCTTGACATTATATTCTATCTTTCCAGTTTTGTTCTAAACCAATATTTGTCAAGTGACGATGTCCAAATGATGAATGTTATGTGAAAATAACAGATCATTCTGGAGAACATAAAATTCAAATGTGTTTTTTTGTTGTGCATCTTTTATCCTGTACAGTACCTCAAACAAATGAGTGATGACATCACTAGTTCAAGAACACTGCATCTGTGTGTCTCAAGAGGAGCAGTAGATAACTCAACATGACCAAACACATTGCCATCTCAGTAGTTGAGTTACTAGTTACAAGATTCACATTACTGAACATGCCAGAGAACTTTTTGGTTGGAAGCTTGTGGTATTATAGAGGCATTTTCTCCCAGCTACACAACAAGGCACCACCCCATTTCACACTTAGTATCTGTGAAACAAGAGATAGTCTGCTACTAAACTATTGGCCTGATTGTGCAGGATCATTATAAATGTTATGTGGAGATGTATAGACCTGCATAACATTTCATTGCCTGTCTTTATCTTTCTTTCTTTAAGTTATCATGCTTTAAAATGATAACTGGTAGATACATCAGACTTTTAAGTTATGGATTTAAAAAATTCATTGAATTTCATAAATATCTTGAAAATATACCTCACGCTTCAACACAAGAATTAATTACATAAAAAACACAAAATGTACACATACATGCATTTGAATTTACTTACCTCTCCAAAGTATGTTTTCTCTGAACAAAAAACAACAAACAAAGGAGAAACAACTCCCATTATCAAGACACTCACAAATCTCTTCTTTATTGTGGTTGGATGATCCCTGAGAAAATTAAAAACTTGACTCAATTACAGTTTTCTTTTCGAAAACATGGTAATTAATGTACAATATACAAGACAAAATTCAAAGCAACTTAGTGTTGTAAAACAGTCTTAATTTCACATGAAAATATCATCTGTAAAACAATATACATACATGTATATATCTTTCATATATATGTATATATTAAATGTTCACTTATTCCTACACTTACACAATTATCAACATTATCAGAATCCATTTTAAAAAAGGAAAAGCAAAGTGTAGATCTAAGAGCTCTATACAGAGATGCTCCTATCACAGTCCTCTTATTTTGCGAAGAATGCTAATATCTTGTTAATATTCCAGATTAACAGCAAAATCAGATAATGTTCCTTACTCTTGTGAATATAGATTTACTAATTAAAAATAATACATCTGGGTTGAGTGTACACATGTACTCTGACATGCAAAAAATAATGTAATTTTACAGTTAACAGCACCTCCCTAAATTATAAAAAAGAAAATGCTTTCTGTCAGTCAGATTAAACAAAGAATGCTAATATCTTGTTAATATTCCAGACTAACAGTTTAATCTGACTGACAGAAAGCATTTTCTTTTTTATAATTTAGGGAGGTGCTGTTAACTGTAAAATTACATTATTTTTTGCATGTCAGAGTACATGTGTACACTCAACCCAGATGTATTATTTTTAATTAGTAAATCTATATTCACAAGAGTAAGGAACATTATCTGATTTTGCAATTAGACATATTGGGAATAATTCTGGTAAGAATGAATAAAAAAACGAGTATTAAATGCAAATACTAAGGAGTTGTTCCCTCTCTATTGTACTGAAAATTAATTGAACCAGAGTACAGTCACATGTTAATGGCTTACATTGTGATTGAATCTCATCCAACCAACCAGACAGTGCCACACCAGCAGATGCCTATAAAAGTATAGGCAGTCATACTATTCCCAGTAGTAGTGTGGTGATCAATTCATGAGTCCTAAACAGAAATACCACATGGAAAATGTGAACAAATCAATTTTTTTCTGATGAAGGCTATTCCATGTAACATATTAAGTCAAAATTGAATGTTTCAGTAGAATCTATGAAAAGGACTGCTGTGGGTGAAATCACTGATTACACCAAAAAACTGGTCATTTTATGTCCTCACTGAAGCACTTGATTAATATTTTTGATTATTAGTTTATCACAGCAAATGGAAAAAGGTAACCTTGATGATAAAATTAAATCAAAAAGTATTTTCTGGTAGCAGAAACTATGCACTAGGAGAACAGGTTAGAGAGTGCTCCCAGTCCCTAGCATTGTCAAAATAGCATGAACCAAGAACGGAGCCTTATTTTAGTGCAAACAACCAAAATTCATAGTCACACACACTAAACTATACAAATTATTGAAAACAGTTTTAATAAAAACCATAGAAAATTAAATTACATCCTTTATAATTATAGCAAAACATTAAAGACATAAGTACTGCAAATTGCCCCCTTCCACATAACCACCTTTTTTTCTAGTACTAAATCACTAACCAGATTCAAACCCTAGTGAGATAGGAATGTTTTCAATTTATTGCAGATTGATAAACCTTCAGATTGAAAATATCCTCTAAACGTAATGGGAAAATATGTGATGACATGGATAGCAGCTTGCTTTAGGTTATAATTCCAGTATTACTCACATGGTTTCAACAACAGTACAAGTCAAGGGTTAAGTTCAAGCCATTGTAAAGGCTGAGTGTTTTTTGCTTATTCTAGTTCACTAACACATGCTTTTACTCATTGGTTCTTAGAATATACACTTAAATGCATTCTCAAAGCAAAACTAGAGGAGAACCTCAAAAGGCTAATTTTCCTTTAAAATATTACAGTAACAATATTGTTCAGAGCACTTGAAGTTCACTAAAACATATAACATTATGAAAAACAAGTTCCAACAAAATAAAACTCCCATAAGTTATATGATGAATCAATCAATCATACATCACTTTCAAATGTACAATTATTCAATCATCACAAAACTTTTTTGCTTGTTTCATCTCATAAAAATCTAATAAATAAAACTGCCAGAGTCTCCTAGCTATATCATATGGAAGAAGGAGACAAAACAAGCCGAGAAAAAATTAATTTTTATGGGTTAACTGAAAGTGTGTGTAAGAACTACATGAGGAGCATATATGTAAAAACTGGTATTCAGGTAAGATTGAAACTGCACTCAACTATCCATAATTAGGTAAATCTGGAAAAAATGGGCATGGCAAACTATTTATCCGGTCAGGCAAAATAGTATAACCACAAGTTATAATTATAACTGTTTGTCTTCAAAACTGATGATGACTTTTTATTCATTAATATACAGTATATACTTAATAATACGTTGTACTTTATAGTTGATCTTTTAGTTTCCAAAATTTTCTGTTATCAGTCTCAATGTCGAACAACACTCATTCAGTCCATCACTATAATTTCTAAAGTGTAATCCATGTAATCTGAGTCAAGACTCACTTTACGCGCACTAATTTAGTTAATATTATTGTTTGACATAAATGCCGATAAACAGAAAATGTAATGAACGAAGACGATAAAAATTGCTAATACATACCTGTGAAATTTTGTACGCCAAATGTAAAGGCTACCGACATAAGTACATGCCAGTAATAAACAAGAACCCACGGCTTTCGAACAATTGCTGCCCAACAACGTTATCAGCCCTGCAAAGGGCGCCATGATAGTCACTCCATCCGCACAGAGGCGCTTCTATCAAAATAACGCATGCTATTTCACTCACAGAATTATACTATATACCGTGAATTTACTATGATAAATATTACAAAAGCCCTTATTAATATTTTCTTGTTTGTTAATTTTGGGTATTTGCACAAGGCTACACAAAAACTACCTGTGCTAGCCGTTCATAATTTTAAACTGATAGACTATATCACAAGTAGCTAGTAAAAAAAAAACCTAACATCAATTCTTTGGCCTTCATTAACGAGTTTCTCTGTTTGTTGAATTTTGTGCAAAGCTACTCGAGGGCAATCTGCGCTAGCCATCCCTAATTTTGGAGTGACAGATTAGAGGGAAGGCAGTGAGTCAACATTACCCACCGCCATCTCTTGTACTACTCTTTTACCAACGAATAGTGGGATTGACCGCCACATCATAACGCCCCCACAGTTAAATGGTTGAGCATATTTTGTGTGACGGAGATTCGAACCCCCGACCCTCAGATTGACCGTCACATCATATCGTCCCCACGGCTGAAAGGACTAGCATCTTCAGTGACGGGATAAATACTTCATGAGATTCGTAAAGTTTCTTTTTGAAGTGAATCACACTTTGACGTAAGAATTAAAGTTAACTTCTATAAAATATATAAATCTGACAATAAAGTTTAAATTCACACAAACAGAACAATACCAAACATATATGGATACTAGTTTTGACATTTCACATGCCCTTTTCAGTCCAACGTGCCCGGCATGGCCAGGTGGTTAGGTCGCGGGTTCGAATCCCTGTCTCACCAAACATGCTCGCCCTTCCAGCCGTGGGGGAGTTATAATGTAATGGTCAATCCCACTATTCGTTGGTAAAAAAGTAGTCCAAGAGTTGGCGGTGGGTGGTGACGTCTAGATGCTTTCCCTTTAGTCTTACACTGCTAAATTAGGGACGGCTAGTGCAGATAGCCCTCGTGTAGCTTTGCGCGAAATTCATAACAAACAAACAGTCCAACGTTTGTTCATAGAAATATATACACTGCTTATTCTATAACGGAAGTCCCAAATCTTTGAAATGCATATGATGTCAGAAATGGGTTCAACATAAAGTGATCTCCAGTTGTGTTGAAGTTTGGCCACCTTTGGATGAACGACCTTTCTAGAATTCTTATTTTGACATAATTGGTAGTTCTATTTATTATCCTGGCTGATTCCCAGTTTATCTTATGATCAAGTTAACTTATATTTTAAAAATAGCATAATTTATTTGACCATTTTAAACGTCCTTTTTATGTTTCAACAACATAAACGTTTTCGCTATTGTGTATTTACCTATTATTATATACATCTGAATTTAGTTATTTTTTGCCAGAACAGGTTGTCTTCCTACTATATTTGATTTTTGGAAGTTATAAAAGTTATAAGTCTTTAAAACAAATTCTGAACAAATACTTGCCAAGTGATTTCACATAAATAGTTAATTCACACTAGCTCCTCATATGTCCTTGCTCTCCACAGTTCCAACAACCTTTCTGGGTAGCAGCCTTTCCTGCCGTGGCATCTTCTCTGTGTTGAAGTTGCCGGCATTGAGCTCTCTTGTGCCCAGGTTTCTTACAGTGCCAGCAAAGTTCCTCAAACCTCTCTGAAAGCTGCCCTTTTCTGGCCTTGAATCCTGACAACTGTACCAACCTTGGTACCTCTGTGCTGGACTTAACATAGAATTATAATTGAAGAGCTCTGGCCATTGCATCCTGCGTAGTAGAGGGGTGTGCTTGCTTTACTTGTATCTTCAGTTGTGGACTGTCCAAGGCATCTACAAACTGATCCCTCAGCAACAACTTGAGGAGATCAGGTGGCGCAGTTGGGTAGGCCTTGTGTGCCATATTTTCCAAATCCTGTACCAGCTCTTGCAGGCTCTCCCCTTTAGCACGGACTCTCGTCCTAAATCTAGCCCTGTAGACTTCAGACTGATTTTGGGTTCCGTATCTGAGTTCTAGAGCCGTTACCAGTGCTCTGTAGTTGTGCCTGTCATCTGCTGACAACTGTCCAAGTATTTCCAGTGGTAGTCCCTTCAAGCTCGTTGCCAGATATACTGCTTTCTGCTACTCTGTCCATCCATTCATCTCTGCCAGTAGCTCAAACTGTGCTCTATATGCTTCCCATAGTGCCTTCCCATCGAATTCCTGTGGCTTCCTTCGTACTAAATCACCCGTATTGCTGACATTCATAGCTGGGATGTGACTTCTAACAGGACTGAAGATGTCTGCATTAGGGTTTAGCTGCGGGGTCTGGAAGGAACTTCCCGTTGTCTGAGGCTGATTAGGTCGATGGCTAATATCACCTCCTTGTGTAAAAGACAGTAAATCATTATTTAATGATTTCAATTCGCTTTGAAAGTTACTAATGTCTTCATTTGTGTACTCTGGCTTTCTCTCAACTGTTGGAGACTTCCTTCTTGTTTATTTTCTTTCTCTTCCAACCACTGTTGTAGTCTCTCTTTTTTGTTCATTTTCTTTCTCCTCCAAGCACTGCTGTAGTCTCTCTTCTTGTTTATTTTCTTTCTCCTCCAACAGCTGTTGTAGTCTCTCTTCTTGTTTCTTTTCTTTCTCCTCCAACAGCTGTTGTAATCTCTCTTGTTTCTTTTCTTGTTCTTCTTGTTTCTTTTCTTTTTCCTCCAACAACTGCTGTAATTTTCTTGTTTATTTTGCTGTTCCAGCTGCCACTGTTGCAGGTTTTCTTGCAACTGTTGTTGTCTCTCTTCTTGTTTCTTTTCTTTTCCTCCAACAACTGCTGTAATCTCTCTTCTTGTTTCTTTTCTT